>NC_045488.1:0-89380 GCF_009650955.1 Corvus moneduloides | reverse complement strand
AAGGACAGTTCATGTTCTCTACTCCTCTTAAGACACCACAGAGCAATTTTTAACCCTTTATATACCCTGTATCTAAACAGACTTCTTATTCTGCCAAAGAATTTTTAGCTGCTTTAGAAACCTTCTTCTTTACTGGATTTTTCAGAGCTGGTTGCCTTGTTTTTATTCTGCAGCTATGAAACTGGGAGGTGAATGATATGCTGTACAAAAAAAGTACATTTACATGCTTAAAATTTATTGACTACATTTCTAATGGAATACAAACTTTTGTTTTATGGAACAGAAGCTTCCAGATACCTCATGAAATCTTCCTAGACTTCTTCTAGATCAGATGGTTTTCCTGTTGTAATGGCACCTGTTTCTGTCCTGTGACTTGTAAATCATGTTTCTTTCTCTGTTTTTTTTCTGTGACCATAGCGATGTTAAATTTAATAACCTGGATGAGAATTTCCATCAGTTGTCATTATTTTCTCTTATTTTCTATGCGTTGTTTTCTTTTTACTTCTTAAAGAGGAGAAACCATGAAGATAAGCCCACTTTTGAGTCCTGGCTTATCATAGCATGTTAAAATCTGGTATTAAAGCACTTACTTCACAAACCATAGTTATGTGCATAATTCAGTCTTAAGATAGAACAGTACTTCGTGGATGCAATACTCACTTGTTGTACCTGAATCCTACCTTGCTCCAAATGACAAAGCAAGAGAGAACTTTCTACTTCTGTTTTACTAGCTAGTAACCATTTGTTACTCTGTCAGGTTTTTTGATCACTGCCATATATCATATGGATCTAAATTGTAATGCCAGTACTCTGCAAGAAAGCAGAGAACATTTAAACTGAATATTTATGTTGAAGTCAGAGAATTAAACTGAATGAAGAAGCCTGGAAATAAGTTTAGCTTGTTAATTGTTGTTAAAAATATTTGCCTACAACTGTTTTCTGCTTCAATTATTCATGAAACAGTCTATTCAGAAAATATTTCTATTCAGAAAAGTTGAAACATCATAAGTATTATTGAATGATAAGTTTGCTTGGCAGCCATTGTAATATCATTCCCTCCTTTTTAGACACTTCAAGAAGCCATGTGCAACAGAATGACATTTTGCAAGACGTACAAAACCTCTTCAGGATTTTGTTTTGAATAAGCAGATGTGTGATTTTTTGTTTTGTACTTTTCTGTCACGTTATTCCAGAACATCAGTAGTTTATGTGGCTATAGTCTTCATTGAAACATTTGCTGATGATCCTTTTGGAGATACAAATACTTTTCTGGATCAAAAATTGTGTTTTGTGGAAACAGCTTAAAGTAAATTACACTCCATGGTTTCTGCCCTCCTCAAGAGCTTGATCTTATCTTACATATATAAGATTTGCAAAGGAATGTTTACAAAGAAATCGGGAAATAGTACAAAAAGGAAAGAGAGTTGTCAGAGCAAAAAGGAACAAGACTTAACTCAGATTGGACAAACAAAAAATCCAAAATTTTCAAATACTTTAAAAAGTACTGTTAAAAAGATTGCCAAGTGCCCATCTGCTCGCAACTTACCAACTGAAGAAGAGGAAAGCAATAAAGAATTTTCACTTTCTCCAACGTTCAGTTACAGAGTTGCTATTGCCAATGGACTGCAAAGGCACATTTTTGTAGCAAACACTAATAATGAAGATATAGTTCCAGACCTGTCTTCAAATGATAGCTCATGTTCTGAGTCCTTAAGTGAAGTAAAAACTAATAGCAAGAAAAGCGAATACTTATCCCACACAATGCCTGTGAGACGCAACAGGAAAAGCTTAAGCAGCCTCGCAGCCTCTGATGGAAGTTCAGATGGAGAACGCACTTTACACACACTGAAGCTGGGAGCCTTACGAAAACTGAGGAAATGGAAAAAGAGCCAAGAATGTGTCTCATCAGACTCAGAGCTAAGTTCATGGAAGAAAACATGGGGATTAAGAAGTAAATCTCTAGACAGAACTGGCCGTCACCAGAAATCAAATACTCTTGAACCTGGCTTTAGTTCAACAGGTTGTATTAGCCAAACCCGTGATGTTATGGAAATGATCTTTAAAGAGCTTCAGGGAATAAGTCAAATTGAAACAGAACTCTCTGAACTAAGAGGGCATGTTAATGCTCTGAAACAATCAATTGATGAAATTTCTAGTAGTGTAGAAGTTGTGCAAAATGAAATTGAACAATTGCGAACTGGATTTGTGCAGTCCAGAAGAGAAACTCGGGACATACATGACTACATTAAGCAGATAGGCCATCCAGGAAACAAAGCAAGTCTTAGGTTTCTAAATGTGCCTGAAGAGCGGCTTGAAAAAGCTGAAAGCACAGTTTACAAAATATTAATGGAAAAAATGGGGTTCTCAGAGGCACAAAGCACTATTAAAATTGAGTTTGCCCAAAGGCTGGGGCAGCAAAGAGACTGTCCAAATGCAAAGCCAAGACCCATTCTTGCTTACTTTGAGTCATCACAACAGAGAGATTTGATTTTAAAAAAGTCTTATAAACTTAAGGGAACTGGCATTGGAATTTCTACAGATATATTTTCCAATGAAATAAAAGACAAAAAAGAAAGAGGACTGCCTTCTTCTCAGACATATGAAAGCATGGATATGAAACTTTTAACTGTGGAGACAAAATCTAAAGTGCATGACTGGGAGTCACCTGACAGTGATAAAGACTTGGAATCAGATATAAATAAGAACAGTTATGCAAAGATATCTAAATCAGCACATCAAATAAAAACAAGCACTACAAAGGGGACTGCTGAGTCCCCAAACACTAAAGACCTTGACAGAACTGCTGACAATAGCACCTTTTCACACAGAAGAAGTTATGACAGTCAGTCACCAGAGTTTGACACTATGGAAAAACAGTCAAAGACCTATTATTCAGATGTGACTCCTTTATGGCATTTACAGAATGACTTTGCAACACCAAAGCTTAGCCGTTCAGAATCAGATTTCTCAAAATTGTGTCAGTCTTACTCTGAGGATTTTTCAGAAAACCAGTACTTTAGCAGAACAAATGGCAGTTCACTGTTGTCCTCCTCTGATCGGGAACTTTGGCAACGAAGGCAAGATGATTCTCTAAACTGGTATGGCAGTTCCCAGGAACAGACTTTTGCCCAAGACATGCAGCAGTATCCAGAGCAAAATGAAGCAGGGAACATAGAAACTGTTGGTAGTGGAGTAAGCAATGGAATAATCTGTGTACCTGGAGACATAAACCAGTATGATGATAGTCAGCTTTCTTTACAGGATGATCTTTCCCCGTGGAAAAACTGGAATCAGTTGGAACAAGGGGCAGATTTGGGCCTAGACTCATCCACACAGGAAGTTTTTGTGTATGATATGAGCAGCCCTTCAGACCAACAGAGAAATTTTGGAAAGGGCCAAAGTTCTGACCCCCAGTATGATACTGAAAGCTATGATTTCACTCTAGATGGTACTTCTCCATCATGTCCAGGGCTTGATAGTGAAACACAAAGTCAGTGGACTGGTCAATATGATGATTATCAGGAAACAAATTCTATCTCCTCTTATCAGAATCAAAACAGGTTGTCTATGATGTACCGAAGTCAAAGTGAACTACCAAGTGATGACTCAGAGGAAACCGCCCCTAAATCATGGCATAGCCGATTAAGCATAGATCTTTCTGATAAGACTTTCAGCTTTCCTAAGTTTGGATCTACACTTCAGCGTGCTAAGTCAGCTTTAGAAGTAGTCTGGAATAAAAGTACGCAGAGTTTAAGTGGGTATGAAGACAGTGGATCATCTTTTATGGGAAGGTTTAGAACTTTATCTCAGTCTACTGCAAATGAGTCAAGTACAACACTTGATTCTGATGTTTATGCTGAGCCTTATTGCTACAAAGCAGAGTATGAGGAAGACTTAATTGAACCATCTGGTGAGAATGAAACAGACTATGTAGAAGTAATGGAACAAGTCCTTGCTAAACTAGAAAATAGAACTAATAGTAGTGAAACTAGTGAGCAGGTCCAAGAGTATGAACTGGACCAGTCTTTGTATGAAACTCCATATGCAATGCTACCAGAGGAGCAATATGACACACAGTTTGACAGTGTGATCAGTGAACAGATATTGGAAGTTGAAAGTGACATGGCTCCTGAAGTAGAAATAAGGGAAGATGAAAATCAGAATGTCCCAGAGCTGATTACTGAAGTTACTGAAATTCCAAAGAAAAAAAGAATACGACCATCATTTAAAGAAGCTGCTTTAAAAGCATACAAGAAACAAATGAATGATTTGGAGGAGAAGATCCTTGCTGGAGGTAATAGTATTTTAATACTGTCTTTTAAGTAAAACATTGTTCTCCCTAGAGTTGGACATTAATTTTTGTATAGTACCTTATCTTGCTCCCATTGAATTCAGTAGAAAAAATTCTGCTTATGTCTGGTTTTGTTTAGAGGGTGAAATAGTTCCACAGAAATCAAAAGGTTAAATTTCACAGGTTTGCTTTGAAACAGTTTTCTGAATATGTTTAGTCAGACATGCTTGTAAGTACCTGTATTTCTTTGAATTCCAGTAACTTGAAAATTAAATTTCACAAGGTTTGAGTCTTAAAAAAAGAACTAAATAGTACGCTGTTCTTGGTTTTCTCATAGTTTTGTAAATATTTACAGGAGTCATACAGAGTGTTCAGATATTACAGTCTTGCTTTCCTTACCAGTTTTCAAGTCATGGTTGGTTCTATACTCATCCTGATGAGCAGTGTTCTCCATTCCCTATGCAACCTGTACTTACAAGAGTGCAAGTCTGAACTGATTTTATGTCAGTTCTTATTTTGATTCTGTCCTTATTTGTACTCCCAGTAAGCTCTCAGAGAAGTAGTCAGTCCCCAAAACGGGGTGAGAAGGGTCGAGGGTGTGGAAGAAAAACAAGAGTGTAAATGGTAGCATCCATATATGAAGAAGCTTTAGTAAGGAACTAAATTCACAGAGGTGTTGATGCTGATTTATTCATGATTTTTATCTGTTGTATTATCAGACTTCAAAGCAGACAGTCATATATATAACTTTAATACCTCTAGTAATATACAGATATGGTGATATTCAATGTAAACATTCACTGTAATGCTAATAACATTGGTTATAATATTGTACATTTAATTGGGAGCATCATAATGACTGTAGCTAGCCAGATGGTAATTGTCACCTTGACTGAATATTTCCTTTATCTGCCTTGGAAAAATAATCATCTAATACATTCATTTTAAAGATGAAAAACTGTGCCTTTAGCCAAAGGTTGTATTCATTAGTAAGGAGCTTGAGGTGTACTACAGCATTTCTTTTGTACGTGATCAGCTACTTTTACAATAAATATATAGCCATCTTGAAAGTGTGTTACAAAAGCATTTAAATATTGATAGTTGTAGAGTTTACTTTGAAGTCTGTTTTTTTATTTAAATAATGACACTCAATTGTATGCTTGTATTTTGCAGGTAATTTTCCACAGTACTGTTAGATACTAGATGGTGTGTATATGAAGGAACAGCTATCAATAAATAGTACTTTCATGACTTTTTTCTGATTTTATGAGGTACGAGAGAGGGGAACCACATTCCTTTTACCTAGTCATTGTACAGTAATATAATGCTCTGAGGACTTAATTAAAGAAAGCACACAAGGAAGACCCAAAATTTTGAGACCCAAATTGATTCCACTATTTGAAGTGTGTGCATTTGTGTGCATTGGTAGATAACACGTTGTTAGAAAACGAGAACTAACTTTGATGCATTCCAAGCAGTTGCTTCTAGAAATTAAATGTATGTTCTTCTTTTAACCCAGCAGGTGAAAGACTTCTTTTAGTCTCTTAATCTATTGATGTTTTGTCTTCTGAGTAGCTGAAACATTTCTTATATCTACAGAGAATTCATCGGACACCAAGACCAGTTTATGAAAATGTATTATTGGTGTAGTCTTTGGGGCACAGTGTCTGCATGGTTATGAGACGTCGTACTAGGACTTCCACTTTTATTTCCACAGAATAATATAGACTACTATAAAAGAGAAGGGAAATAAAGGAGAACGGGAATACAGCAGGAAGTTAAGGGGAATTTACAAATGAACCACTACAGCACACTGCTGCTCAGCTTATTCTGAGAACAGTGTGCATTCACTCTTGAGTAACAGTTCTGCTTCCTCTTTCCACTGTGTTTTCCATGCCATCAAGGAGGACGTGTGTTTCAGTCAGGGATTCTGCCTCAGCAATCACCAACTGGTTTGTTACAAAGGAATCTTCAGGTCCTGTAGCACACCTAGCAATACCTATTAGCAAAACAGTCTTTCGTGTTTATCTAATGGATGAATATGATATTCTTACCTTGATATCTGCAGAACACTTAACAGTTCTTCAGAATTTAAAACTTGCAAAATACATTTTCTAGCTGGAGTAGTCTACTCAAAGAATATATTACCTGAAAACTATTTCTGCTGAGTGACATGTAGTATTGTTGGAGCCATATCTTTATTTTAATTTCCACTTACTCTCAGTGAGCTGGATAATGGATACTACAGACAGTCTATTCACAGATAATGAAATCCACAGATGGAATGTCTGTCCTTGGAGATAGTCAAAATCCATCTGGACATAGTCCTGGGCAATCTGCTCTGGGTGGCCTGATTTGAGCAGGGTTCTTAGACAAAGCCTCCAGAGTTCCCTTCCAGTCTCAGCTCTTCTGTGATACAGAAATGCATTTTTGAATACTTTGTATGCAACCTTTGAAGATGGATATCTTCTTAGTGTTAGTTTGTCTGCTAAGACAAAACACCTTCTACTTCTGTTTATTATTTGAATGGCACATAGTCTAGGAAAAAAATATTTTGTAAATCAGTTCTTAAAGGAGTTCTATAAAACTCAAAAAACATATTTTGTAGCTTCTCTGCTTTGGCAACCTGCCTCCTCTTCTTTGTGTGTAATTAGGCATGTCCAGAGAATACTTACCTTATCATTTAAGCAAATAGTAGTTCAAGGTATTCTATCTTCATTTTAATATTTGCAGAAGCAATAATAATTTTTTTTTAAAGTGACTAATAGCTGTTCTAGGGATTACATGACTTTTATGAATTTTTTTTGGTTTTTTCCCTCTCTTATCCCTGTAACTGATTCACAGTCAACTTCTGATTTCTTACTTTCGGATGGAAAAGTACTAGAAAGAGAACAAGTTCTTTGAATTAGTCTTAATTATATAACCAAAACAACCTATTCTTTAATTAATTGTTTCATCCCTCCATGTAAGCAGGAGCAGGTAGACAACAATCTGTCTAAGCAGAGATATAATTATATAATACAGCAGTGTTAGTTCTCCACTTTAATACAAAAGAAGGGTTGAGAATATGACTTTCATTCTAGTAAGGCATCAGGTAAGGTCAATAAATCTTCGGTACATAAATAATTTATTAGCGCACAAGAAGCTCATAAGATAGTCCTATTCTCTGTCACTAGCTGGAGGGAAAAATACACTCTGGGCTGATTGCTTATGTATTATTTATTACAAAATGTTTTTGGAGACATACTGGAATGACTAGGTTATGTGAATAAGAGGAGACATGAACAGTACATGAGTAATCCTCAGATTTAAAGTTCTGTAAGGATATAGAGACATCGTGAGGATGTGTGTATATTAAAGGAGGGATTGACGGCTTGAAAAAACTCAAAGAAATGCTAACCAGTTGTTGGTTTCTTTGTACACTGTAATTGAGAATGACTTACACTTTTATTCATTGTTCTAGTCCTCACTTGTTATTTTCTAGCTTTCTTTTTCCCTACTGTCTTCTTCCATTCCATCCCTATCTTATCTTTTACAGGTGCCTTAGCATAAGCACAGTTTTCTGTCCTGGTGAAACTAAGCCTCTGGGAAAGATTCCAGAGTTACATGCACTCTTCTGAGTTGCTTTTATTGATAACATAAACTCTTTCTATGGATAGTAGCTTGAGCAGTAGCTTCTTGATCCAGTTGTTGAAGATCTTGGTCATCATTTAATATGCTAGATTTTAAAAATCATTCAGATTTTCAAATGTCTTTGGTCTGAATTTTCAGGCAAAGACTAACCTGTAGATTGTTAATGATGTCAAGATGGGTGAACTCATCTAATTTATACACATGTGCAGTGTATAAGGGCACAGGGATTGGATTTGCCTCTTTAACAGTGGAGGGAAGTGTTTCTATTGTTGTCTAGGAAGGATTTGTATTATGCTTTGTGGTGTCTGACTTAGACAACTTAGAACTTAGAGATGAATGTGAATCTTATTTTGTTTATGCTAACATCTGAAACCAAAGGAACCAGTAATGTATTACCTCACTGCCCTGGTGGTATGGTCATTGGGTTCCATGTTAAGAAAAGCTACCAGTAAAATAAGCAAGCTTATTTCAATGCATATTTCAATCTATGACTATTCAAACTATGGGTTTTTTGAAATAAGTAGATATTTTCTTATTTGGACAGCTTCTCTGGCCTTTTTATAAAAACTGTTTGCTGGAATTGCCTGGGTCAGCTGTATTTTCTAAAAGAGTAAAGGCTTTAGAAGTTAACCTAACCTTGTCTTGTGGTACTCAGACTTTTTTTTCCTATGTCTTACCTCCATCGTGTTTGGTTTTAATACATAGGTGCACAGTTACCTGTAACTAATAGCTTTGATAAAAGCATTGTAGTGCTTTTGTTATGTGAATGTAAGCCTTGGATTTGGACTTGAAATGATCAGTGCTGTGGGCCAGATGAAAATCAATTGCTCTGGTACTGTTTAGTAAATTAATCAGTCATTCTATAGCCGTTCAGGTGGAAATAGGATAAATAAAAACCTTACCTTGGTCATGAAAATTCATTACTTGCTGGTGGTGACTGTAATGGAGAAATAAAAAGCCTGTTAGAAGTTAAATTGGTTTTTTATATTAAAGAGTTCTTCTGCATGCAATCTACATTAACTGTGTTGGGAGGTGGGCTTTAAGAAAGGACCACTCTTTGTACAAAGAAGAATTAAAAGTAAGTATATATCCCATTTTATTTCTTAATTGTTTGAGGTAACTACACTGACTGATTAAAATAGGGTGAGTTGCATTTGGGGTTGTTTGGGGGGAGTTTCCATAAAAATAAAGTTCCTTCTCAGACTGCTGGTGCAAACTGGGGAAGGGAAGGATTTACTAGACAGATGGTAGAATTTTAGTTTAGTGTTAACAATACTGAAGCAATTAATAAAGATAGAACATGAATATTTGCATCTATTATGCCAAACTGAGATGCCTATTCTTTCACTGACCACTACTAACAGCTATGCCAGTCAGTCTTGTTCATAAGATACTGTAAAAGAGATTGTTGGTAAGTCATCTTTTGCCTTTTTTAATCAATCTGCTTTTGTTACAGTGAAAGTTACAGTCATGTTTTGGGAATTCTTTGAAATGTAATCTCATTCTATTCTCATTACACCTTATTTCTTCAAGTATTTGGTTGTTAATAATTAAATATAAAGTTCAGGTTTTTCTTATCCTTTAACATATGATATTGGTGTTGTGGCACTAATGAAATCTTAGGCATAATTTAATCTGTCTTGACCTAATGCAGCTTTAAGTTCATATGGTATGGACATACTTTATACAGTTAAGGTGTACATTACTGTAAACCCAGATTCCCCAGAATCGCCCCAAAAAGGCTTGAAGCTGAGTTGTGGCCACACTTTCAAGTTTCCTGTAAGTTTAGCATGAGCTTGTTCAAAGTAAGGAATGAAACTTCTTTATGTGATCTCTTTGAGATGCTTTCCCTGCACTCAGCCCAATGGCATTTTGCATCTTTCTAATCTCAGGTAGAGTCTGATGGGGTAAAAAAGTGAATGAATGAGCATACTGCAATTATTCTTTGCATCATTGGGTAAGAATAGCCCAGGCAGAAACACTTATAGTTAATAAGAGGTAACAGCTGTACCAAGCCCCAAGATTTTCTGTTCTGTTTCGCAGCATTGGAGCTGCAGTATTCAGTGACACAAGGTTTTGTTTGGTTTTCCCACATCTTATTTATTTATGGTTTGTTTGGGTTATTTTCACAAGAGTGATAAATTACTTCATTAATATAAGGACTGATTGTGTATTCCATGTGGCTGATACAGTTAATCTGCAATGCTTAAGGAAAATGAATATATATCCACCTAATGTATCATCTATAAAGAGATGGATTTGGGGAAAAAATACTTTTAACAGACCGTGATTAATCTATTGCTCTTCTCTTCATATGTAAATAAGGTAAACAGGCAGATTCCCGAGTTTTCATCAGTGTAAATTCCTTTCTTTGGTCACATCAGGTGGTCACAGTGGAACAGATGTATTGTGCAAGCAGGCTGGGGAAGAAATGGTGATTCTTGGTATACATTTTAATAAATGTGTGGTACTGAGGAAACAAGATTACTGCAAGTTAAGGAATTTATTTTGGTGCTGTATTTGGAATGATAATGAGCCACAGGAATTTAATAATCCAGTTTTTTCAACTGTCTTTGCTTTCTTTCTCAACACCATGTTTGTGTCTGTCTTTTGGTCAGGTAAACAAAATGATAGGTGTCTTTAACTTTTTTTTTTTTGGGGGGGTGGTGCAATAATAAGCTGTAGTTGTGCAGGCTGGGGGGGGGGGGGACACACAAAATATATTTTCAGATGATGTTGGTAGAAACTGACAAATACGATATATTCCTGCACCCAAACTGGTTAGCCAAAATTCTAGAATATCCTTTTTCACATATGTATGTGTGCACTCTGAAAATCCTCCACTAATATTACAGAAGGTTTGTACTAATGACACTAATAATGTTCTAAAGAATTATTAACCACTCTGTGAATTCTGTCAGGATTGTGCTGATGAACCAACGCGTATTGATTTGACTGAGCTGAGCTTCCTATGTTTGTTTCATGCACAAGAGAGTGTATGCATTATTTTCTTGCTACTTGTTTCGCGGGAGGCAGGCGTAAGTCTTGATACCCTTCCCTTCCTGTTTCTCTTCTGTCCTTTGGTGGAGAAAAGACTTAAAACAGAAAATGGCAGTTTGTCCATCTTGAGATTAATAGATTAGTAGAAAGGTTGCTTTTGAAAAATTATGGGAGGAAATCTAATCAGCTAGTGATAAAGATGATACATGCATCTTTTGTCTGTGAAGAAAAAGCAAGTAGTTACATTCACCACCTACTCTGAAGTTGGGACTTTGGTAAAGGATACTCTCTATCAGTTGCTTGCTACACATTCAATCTGTACTTTTTATCCACAGATTAAATGAGTGAAAGAATGATCTAAAAACCTGTTTAATATATCTTCCAGGAAGCATAATAATGTTCTTTTGGCTTTTTGTGTTTTAATTCTGTAGTTACAGCATTCATTCTTACCAGAAAATCTTAGATTATAATACTGCATCTCTTTGTAAATGGGATAGTAACCAAATAGATTGACGATCAACAGTTTAATTTACCATAGTAACTCCTGCTAAATCAGTGTGCATTACATCAGGGAAATGTGTGTCACAACTACATTTGTGTAACACTCTCAGATTCAAAAAATTCTACTGTTATCAGATGCCCTTTCCTAGAATAGCTACACCTATTCTTTAATCCTAAGAAACTAAATAAACCAACCAGGCCAACAAACCCACACAAAACCCCAAGAAAAACCAAAAAACCCAATCAAACAACAAACCAAAAGGAACCACAACAAACCAAAAACCCCCTGATATCCTTAATCAGGAAGGTTTAGCAGAAGTCCGTATTTTGGCTGTTTAATAAAAACAAGTAGACAAAAACCCCAACAAAGCAGACCATCCCAAGCCTCTTCTGTTTAGAGAATGACTTCTGTTTTTAGGAAAAGTGATCTGTTAGAACTGCTAGTTTCCTTTGTAAAAGAAGAAAGTCTCTGCTACTCCTTATGAAAACAGAAGACTATTTAACACTATTTTCACTGACCTTAGAATTAATGTTGATTGATAAATATTCATGCAGTTTGTCTGCTCTTTTTGTCCTTAAGCAGATTTACAGCTGCTAGAGCTAAGAGGAAAGCTGACCATGAATGTCAGTTCCAAGGGTTTTTTATACTGGTTTTGCTGGGAAAATGAACACAATGTTGTACCATCAAGATTAAAAAATATTTTTTATTTTCAAAATATTTAAGCATTTTCTTTAGATCGTTGTGTTTTAGAAGTAGAAATACTACTGCATAATTTTTGAATGCAGCTTCAGAATAAAAGGAATCTTGTTAAAGCATCAGGCTGAAAAAATATCTAGACATGCACTTAAAAATGTAATGACTTGGCAAACATGAGTTCATAAATAGGCTCAAGTCTTCCTCTGGTGTATTGGTGAAGTAGATATTACAAGAGAGCGTGAAAGAGATTCTCTGTTTTGCTGCCAAAGGGAAATTCTGACTACTTTCATGGGGCAGGTACCAGATTTTTCCCTTGTGCACATTTTCCAGGTGATCAGTGGAACACCTAGACAATTGTCTCCCAGGAACTTTAATAGGAGGAAATACCTGAAATCTCTCCAGTTATTGCTGATGTAAAATTATTGTTGATACTGATAGAACTTTGTTAACTATGAGGATTGTTTCCTTGAGGAGTTGAGAGTATTCTTAAGATAGCTTTCAAGATCAGACGTTTTAGTAAAATTGAAAATCAAGACTTATGTTGCTGATAGAGCCATTTAAAAATGTCTTGGATGCTGTGATGAAGAATGTGGTGTTAAAGAGACAAGGACACAAGTTAGCTAGAAAAAAATAAAACCACAGAAAATACTGTAATCTGTTTTCTCTAAATAAGCAGTGGCAAAGAACAATCTGCTGACTGACACTCAAGTAGCTTCTCTGGAGTAGATTATTGGAACAGCAGGGAGTGATTTGTCAGTGCTGTCACAGACCCATAATCTATGTATAGCTCTGGGTATCACCAGTGCATCTGCAGCCTCACCAAAGGAATTCTTGTCCTTCAGCTGCATACATACCAAGATGGAATAAGGACAGACAGATGTGAGGGATGTACTATTATTGAATGTAAAAATAAACCAGGAGAGAAGAATATTTATAAAATGGATGAGTATAAACTAAAGCACTTTTTAATCTTCTCCTGTAGGTCTTCCTGTTTCATTTCGCACAAACAGGACGGAGCTGATGCTCCTCTGCATCCATAAGGCAAGGAGGGTACTGCAAACATAAAGTAGTGGAATTTTCCTTGAGAACTTTAAAAGGCATGTTGGGTGAAATTTTCTTTTCAAAAAAGCCATAAAAGTAAAGGACAGGGAGACATGCCTTTTTCTATTACCTATAAAAAGGGATTGAGGAATTCAGAAGGATTTATGCATGTCCTATCAAGCAAAAAAACTCCCACAGTACCAAAAGTCATCCTTTGAATTCCAGCATACCAGTCTATAGCTCTTAACATCTGTGTCTCTCTTTGGTGTTTAGGCATAATTATTCCAACTTATTATTTTAAGCAGTCAAAACAAACTGTAATTTGATCTTGACTTTACCTGTAGCATAAAAGATAACAGTAAATAAACATTCTTTAATGTTTTAATGCTAACCATATTATTTCAAGTCTTTTTCTTCTCTTGTATCTGGTAAGCCAGTTTGCTTATCAACAGAAGACAATCTGATATCTTTGTGTTATCTGAGTAAGTGATATTGGCTTGATGTCATCTTTTTATTTTGTATGTGATTATACGTTGACTCTTTTTTTTCTTCCACTGCTGTGAATCTTGAAATTCGTTTGGCTTATCTAAATATTTTAGCCTCCTAATTTGGGGGTTCTGAAGATAATGTTTTGAAGAGGAAACAACTCCCCAGGAGAACAAACAACTTCTTACCAACAGCAGCTCTGAATATCATACCCTGTGAAATATGTGACTGTTGCCCAGACACTACATTCTGATCCTTTGCTCCTGATCCTAGGTGTACATGTTATTCTTGCTCTTTAACAGTAGTATGTTTATATGACTTACGGGTGTGCCACCATTAGCATTTTATTTTACAACAGGGATACAGTTTTGAAGCAAATCTCTGTCTTCCCAATTCACCCCATTTAGTTTGATCGCTGGAATGGCTGAGTGGGATCTGTGTTTTAGTGATGCAACCAAGCCAGATGTTCTCAGCAGCTAATGGGCTTTCAGTCATCAGGGCCAAAAATAGAACTGGTATGAAGTAAATTCCCCCGAAACATTTTTGCTGTGAGCACTTGTGTCTTCATCACCAACTGCTTTGACCTTCTGATCTGCTCTTCTGGCACTCAGCTATTTGCTGTTGCACCGTGTTCTTTGTGGCCCAAGGTGGACAGCAGCTCACCCCCCTGTCCCAGACTGCCATTGAATATTCCTGCCCTGCTGTCACTTCTGTCTATGCTCTCAGGATAAACCAGCTTGCATGTCTCAGTGCAATCCTCATGTTCAATGCAAGAATTAAGGAACATGTTATTATTTGTTAGAGTTCAGAGGAAATACTCTCACATTTGTTGTCAAACCAAGGGGCTGTTTGCTTGGATTTCTTTGGAAGTAATACAGCTGGACTTCAGCTTGCAGCTCAGACCATGATGCAGTGATCCAAGTCAAACACTTCATGGCATTGTTACCTGTGTGATGCAGAAAGATTTGCAATAATCAATTATCCGTTTGCTTTCACAGCAAATAATTGATTAATTACTTGGTTGCATGTACTGCTATTATATGTATTGAGGGAGATAAAATGCTTTTTCGTCCGTTTTGGATAACATATGCCTTATCATTTTAGTGCTTTCTGGGGTCAGAAGAGAGTGCTTAAAATGCACACTGTCTTCCTACCATCATCCTGACAAGCCAGAGACTGTCCAGAGACCCCAGTCTTCAAGAGGGTGGTAGTTTTTTGAGCCCACCACATTCTGTAATCAAATAGTTCTCTTGACAGTCAATAACTTACCCTTTTGGAGATGAGTTCTAGAATTTGCTAGAAGTATCTACTAGGTGTTGAAAAACAATAGAAAGCAAAGTCATTAGAAGTCTCATGGGACTCAGTTTCTAAACACTGGAGATGTTTTTAAAGCATGTCCTTTTGTTGCAGATTTGCAGACCGCTTTATTAATAGAGACCCAAATAGAGACAGTTTTCATCTTCACCAAACTGACCTCCTGTTTTGGCTCTCCATGTATCTGCTAGTAATTTTTCTACATCACTGCCAGTAAAGTGCTAGCAGCAATTCTTCTATTTCTCCTGTCAACCAAGCTTTATTCAAGTTTGACCTTCTCTTTGTCAGACAAGCATCACTCATCTCTTATGATGTGCTAGCTTTAATATTATCTTTCAAGCGTTATACTCTATTTCCCTAGAATAAGCTTCAGCAATACAGCATCCTCTGGGCTTACAGAGTGTAATGTTCTGTTCTGTAGTGGCAATAATACCTTCTGGGTGCAGCATTTATTATTTTAGCATGGCTTAATTTGTGTCATTGTTTTGGACAATCTACTTCTCTAATGTCCTGCTTCTATTCAAACCTGGTTTTCATCTGTTACTTCCCTTTCTTAGCAATACTTGCTAATTAAAATTGTTCACCTCAGACTACAAACTGCTTGTGACTGTGCGTACTTTACACATGTTATTTTCATGGAACAGCTGTATTGTTACCTAATTCCAGCAAGTATTTTGTCTGAAGGCTTTGCTCCCAGGAACAATGTAATTATCAGTCAGTGTGACATTCTTGCAGCCATTTTGCAGAATTAAATATTGAAATAGTACTTTGAGAGAGTAATGAACTTTAATTCCTTTTCCTATTTGGTGTTACGCAATAATGCACACTTATAAGAGTGGAAAATCTTCCTGTTTTGATTAATTTTGATCCTAGGGTTTCCTAACAGTTTAGATTTTTAGAACCTTGTTACAGCTCTTGTGCTATGGCAGGGAGTGGAAAACTGAATTTTTGCAGTCTTTAAAGAAAGAGGGGAGTGTATTGGGACAATGTTCTGCTGCTCAGAAAAGTGCAGAAGTGAAATAATGACACAAGACTTTTGAAGGAGGTTTATGACTGGGGAGCAGAATCACCTGAACCTCTTTGATAGAAATACCTTTACTGACTGACAGAGCTAGTTGTATTTCTGATGGTGTCACAAGCTACAAAAGCAAAGGTCTGTCTTGACTTCCATATCCTCATTGCTCATATACCTTTCATGCTGGAAGACTCCGTCTTTTCAACATTCTTTATAGATTTTTTTTTTTCCCCCTCAGAAATTTGGGTATAGAAACTGGTTGTCTTGTATGTTTAATTTCTGTTTTGTGTGAGGAGTTACAGGTGGCAACATTGCTAATAGAATGAATAAACTGGACCATGATAATTTGAAAACAGTTGATAACAATGTAAAGTTAAACTTTTCTAAGATCTGTTAGTTTTCATACCAAGTTTGAATAGTAATTAAGCAGCATTAATAAACAGTTGTTGGAAATTTTACTTAACCTACATTTAAACTGATAGATGGATAGAAAATAACCAGGAGGTTTATTTGAGGGTACTGAAAACATGGCAAGCCCCTTTCACTTCATTCCCCAGCCATCCCTATATGTAAACCACTTTCAACAGAAGCCAGGATTTAGTGTCTATGCTGAATATTATACAGCTTTTTAATACCTGGAACTTAATAAAGGAAACTGAAAGACTAATTTTATTGACTTTCATGCTTAGTTACCTAATTAAATATAACTGTCTGCCTTAAAAAATAAAAAGGGCTGCTGAGCATTTTCCTTTTGCCTTCGATATTTGACATTAGTAAATATAATTTTCAGTAGTATGTAGCTAGATGACCACCCTGTTCTTCATCATTCTGTTACGCAGGTTTGTAAATATCTGTATGGGCTGCATTGAGCTGAAATAGCGACAATTAAGGAGCAATAGGATTTTGCCTGTAATGCTAGTAAAAAACACCTTCCTCTTACCTAAATTGGCCTGCGGTATACAGGCACAATATGAAGGCTATTACTGGTATTTCATAATGTAGTGAATTTTTAATTAAAATTCAAGGAGAAACAACTAGTTAAAGTAAGAAGGGTTAACAATATGAATCAGTGTTTCCACTGCTCCTAGGTGCACTCATGACTTTTTTAGGTTAGTGTTTTGAATGTGTGGATGACAGAAATTAGTTATATGAAGATAGGCTCTTCTAAGTAAATCACTGTCATTCAGCAGTATAATCTGAGATGTCTAGCCTTCAATCTCTGATTTGAAAATACATTCAGTGGTCTCTTACATAATCACAGTTCATTTCTTATCTACATCAAGAAATGTTGCTATCTATTCTGGTAGCCTGATGACTACTGAAGTGAATTGCTTGATGACTCTGTGTACTTCCTGACTTCGTGATCTCATACACGCAGAAAACACTTCCACCGTTCAGATTATCTCCCTCATGCTGAGTTCAGAAGCAGTAAACAATGAAGTTTTCAAACTGATTTTGTCTCTGAAGATGCACTCATTTGTTACAAAGAAGAGATGTTCTTAAGAGCTCTTTTTTGGGAAATCTGCATCAGTTACCCACCTTATGCAATTTCTACTGAGAAAAGAGACCGTTAGATGGGTCCATTTTTTTAATACATGGAGACTGTGAAGAAAAACAAGTTAAACCAAAACCATTCCTTTTTTCCTTCCTAATTTTTGATTGTCACTCTCCTCCCTGAATTCAGGCAAAATTAGGTTCCAGTAAAAGAAATCTAGTGAAATTAGATGAAGTTGGCTGAAACCCAAGAGAGGTAAACAAAATTTTATATATCTGTCTCTCATGCTTTGAAAATTCTGGGTTTTGTGGAAGATAAATCTCAACAAGTTTTAATATAACTTTTTAAACAAGTGAAGTGAACATAGGATTCATGTGATTCTTTAGGCATCTGACATTAAAGTATTTGCAAACTATTTAAGTATTGCATTCCACATAAATAATACCAAGATTTATTCTGCACCTTTATGTGGCAGTATTAACAATGTTGTTATGGTTAGATATTCTGGAAAGAAGGCACAGGTTGCATGAACAAGTTTTGGTGAGGATTCTTAAATTACAAGTAGTGTCTTGCTTAAAACTTCCCTCAGTCCCCAGATTTCTCTTCACCTTTTGGACGTTCCCTTTTTCTCAAGTTTGAGAACTGATGCTTCTGTCTCTCCTACACAGAGCCCTGTTGGTACATGCTCTCATGCCTTTCATCTCATTGATGTCCAGATGCTGCTCCAGCCCTCTGGTTTTAACTGTTCCTCACCTTTTCTCATAAAACCACATCCCATCCTGTTTCTGTGGCCTGCCCAGCTTACAGTCACCTATTTACCCCTGGCTCTGCTCTCACCCTGCTTGTGAAGTGCTGTAACAATTTTGGGATGGGGAAGTTAGATCATATGGTTGTCCAAATATTCTTTATATTCTTGAAAGAATAGCTGATAGTATCTGATGTTGTGAGACAAATACATTTCAAAAATAAATGAAAATAAAGAATATTTAAAGAGTAAGCTCATTTTCATAAATCTAGTCAGTCAAATGCTTTGATCTTGTAAGTAGCCTCTAAAATTAGTGGCACAATAGAGCCTTTTAGTTCCCTGATTGTCACTACTGTGCTCTATGCAGCTTTACAGTTGCTCGTATATTTTGGATTTATGTGTTTGAAAGTGATTTTTCCTGTATATAGACTGGTTTAAAAATTAAATATGGCACATGTTCTAGGTGTAAATTGTTATTTTGTAATGTATGTAACCTGAGAAATCTCCAAACATCTCAAGAATACCCAAACTATTTAAAGGGTCCATAGAATGCCCACTCCCTTTGGGGAAGTGGGAGAATCAGTAAGATGATAATTAAAACAATGCTGTTTCATGTATGCACTGTACTATAAAGTGCAAATGTGACAAGACAATAAAATAAGGGTAGCTTTTTCTGTCAGCAAGTATTTTCTGTCTGATTGTAAATGTTCACATTGTGGTTTTGCATTAAGCAATTTAGACTGAGATAGATAGATAGATAGATATATATATGAAATAACTTATACTTTCATGACTATTGGCATTGGGGGGGTAATTTCTGTCATTTTATGAGTAGCTGTGATAGAATAGTTAAAGTCCAGGAGTTGGGGTGGGGGGCATGGTGTTTAAATCCTTAGTAGAAACATTTTCCTTTTCCTTGAAAATGGAGTATTACTTTTTGAACACTGCAACTTTATTGAATATATATTCATTATTATTAAAAATAATTTTTTTAAAAAGCAATAATATTAAAAATCACTTGGAGGTGTGATATACTATGTGAATTAAATGCTATCCACAGTCCTTTGTATGTGGCAGGGGTTCTTATCTACCAAGAACATCTTTTTGCTTGTATGAAATGTAGTGACAGTGATCTTGCCAGAATTATACAGCTAAGCACAGGTGTCACTTGGATTCTGGTCTACATTAACAGATTAAAACACTGACAGTTTTTTTTATAGCATAAGATTTTTCTTGGAGACTGTTTTGTCTAACCTATATTCCCCTTCTTCCCAATTCTCTTTCAGATAGCAGTTCTGTGGATGAAAAGGTTTAAAATCACGTATTTGCTATAGGGATCATGTATTTTGTTGATGTTTGTTTGTGACTTATTTGACCTGTTTTGTTCCTTCATTTTAGTTGTGAAATCTGCATGGGTTTTTTTTCCCAGCTTTCCACTCTTATGTTCTCCTTTGAGCGTATTGCAAATGTGTTGCATTTATATACAGGGGTAACCCTCACTGTTGTGCTTTCCATAATTGCCTACACAGGGGTCTGCTGCTGCCAAACATGACACCTGATTTTTGCCTCTAATTATCACCTACCCTGCATACACTATAGGATTTAAAGGGCAACAGTATTGGGAAGCAATACCTTTCCTTCCCATGGGTTCTTCCAGTGTGTGTCACTAAATGTTGAATGCTACCAAAATGTTGCCCAAAGGAACAGTTAGTCTAGCTTTGGCCTGGAGCTGACCCTGCTAAACATTTTCATATGTCCTACATGTTTGATGCAGTTAAATTCTGTCCAAAACTTACTAAAAGCAATCAAGTAACTGTATTTTTTTGGTGTCTCTTAAAGGCTCGGATAGTAAGTGCAAGTTCCTTGGATGCTTCCAAGCTTTATGCAGTCCAGGCATTTGCTGGGTAAGTAAAAACATAACTGAGAATTTTGTTATTTAAATCTGCAAATTAGTCTTATAGCATTATAGTATTTTTTTCTTAAGTATTTTTGGTTTGAGAAATTGCATTTTGAAAGAAAGTTTCATTGTGTATGTCTTCTTTTAATTTTTTAATTCCTTATTTTTTGAGAAATTAATAGAACAATTCAGATGCTGAGGTCAATTAGATAGGAGAACATTTTTTACCTCTTTGCATATAAAATAAGTGTCCTTTGAAGCTGTAGCACAATTTTGTCTTCATTCTGGTAAATGTGTAGTACTGTAATGCTAACATTACAGTATCACTCTAGTACTTGAAGTCTAAAAAGTCAAGAAAAAAGATCTTCTGGTGGCTGAGAGTGAGTGTGGTAGAAACCTGTACATTTTGTTTTGTTGTCTCCCAATGAAATTGTCTTGCTGCCAGTTCTAGGGATTCCCTCCTATTTTGAATACTTTTTTATTATTCAGTCTGGAAAGGCAAAGAACTAAAAGCCTTTGGTAAAATTTATCAGTTATATTAGTTAACCTAATTAAAAAGGGTATTATCCTCTTGCTGGTGCACTATGTAAGTACTTTTTACTATAAATACAATTTATTGCAAAGAAAAGTTGATGAGATTAAATTAGTCATTCATCTTCTGATTTTTATATTTGAAATGCTATACAATAGATGCTAGACACTATGAAGTTTTTCCCGTTTAGATTCCTATTTTGAGGGGAGGTGGGTGTCCCTAAAAGGTAGTTATGGTTATTAATTTGCTTAATATAATGCACATGCTTCTATGGAAGGTATAATTAGGGTAACATTTATACTTATTGCTAAACTTTAAACCATTTTATGAGTAATCTACAGCTTTTTAGTAGTGTAGGTTGTTTCCATCTAGTTTGTCATACCTCGAAGTGTTCTATTTCTGCCCTTTGCAACTCACAGAACTTTCAGAGTTGCTGTAAGAGTGTGAGGTTACATGTGACATGGTGCAGGATTAGTTTCCAAATGCAAGCCAGAGGAGAAACAGTTTAACACCTGGTTATTGTGTAGCTTAGGACAGAATTTTGTAAGCAGACTCTGAGTGTAGGTACTGACAGTCGAGTATTGCATCTGTGCCGGTAGGAAGCTGCATGTGACCATACTGCTTTACTGTATGTACTGCTTTCCATAGCCAGATGCTTAATTACAGTTTCTTAATAGATGTAGACCTTTAAAAGGCAATGTGGAATTCCTATTTTTTGTGGGTTGCACACGGAAAGCAATCTCATAGGTGTATGGAGAACTTATGCCCCTGACAAGGACTATACAGATTGAAGCTGCTCTTTTTGTGCCCTTTCTTCCAGCCACAGGTGGATAAATTCAAATGTTGAATCCTCTGAGAATAAGCTGTTTCAATCCCTTATGCAGACATCCTGTAACCACTGCAGAGGACTACTTCAAATGGCTGACAGTAGCTCAATAATAGCTCATGTTTTTAGATTAAACCTTACTTCTTTTGCTGACAAAGTTTAGACCTGTCCTCTCCTCACTTTGCTGTCCACAATATCTGTACCCAAGCCTCTGTTTCAACTGGGCCTCCCTGAAAACAGTTATGCAATTTTCATTTAACTTCTCATTCAGGCAAAGAATGCTGTCATTTCAAAGACTTTTGTGGCTCTGTTTTAATCACACTTCCCACTCTACTCCTCCATGCAAAAACTAATGCTAATTCCTAGAATCCCTCAGTCTTTTCACTGCCAACACAACTGACTGCAGTTAGCTATGACTCCTTCTCCCTGTTACTCTCTCCAAAAGGTGTTGTCATGTGAGGGAGATTCCTTCCCTCACAACCATTGTTGCTTTATCTATACAAAAAAACCTCAACTGATTCTCCTCTGCCCTGCTCCCTCTCTGTCATGGCACAATGCTGTGAACCCCCCTCATGCACCAGCACACCCCAAGCCCATGGCAGGGACTGCAACTCTCCATTCTCTGCAATGATCTTTGCTTGGTTGTGTGAAATGAGAGAAAAGCCCAGGACAAGAAAGTAAAGGCAAAGACCAAAGACAGCTTTTCTGGGACTTCTCATGCAACTTCTCTGTTAAAAGGCAGAAGCACCACCTTTCCTGGTTTTTCTATACCAATACCATATAATATCATCTTAATTTCACTTTTCTTCACTTTCTTGAAGATGAGACACTTTAGAGCTCATTGTTTCCATATTTTTAAAAAGTGAAAGTAGGTTAGCTGGAGTTCTCAGCATGTATATGAATTCTGGGTAGTACCAGTTTCCTTTTTTCCAGAGACTTGCTGTTGTATTAATTTACTGCTTGCCTAATGGTGAGTCAGAGACTGATAATTTTACGACATGGCCTAATCCATTCTGAAATTTGCTAACAATACACAGATGATGCTGATGATTACTCTTTTTTTACTCCTTTCCTTCAGTGGCATGTTCTCTATGGTAAAACAAATTTATTTTTCTTGGATTCTCTGACAAATTCAAATAGATTACTGTTACGCAGAATATTTCCAGAAGCACCAAAAAATAGTCAGTATGACAGGTTTTTTTCCTTGCCTTGAATGGTAACTTTCGTCAAATTAGTATGATTCCAGTTCATCATCTTCTATGTCAAGTTATTGTTGGGTTATAATTGGAAGTAGGGAAGGGAGTAGAGAATTCAATGTATAACCTACATTAACATTAAAAGCTTTTTCCTTGCTGTGTTACTTCTTAATGATCAGTAAAAGGAGTTTAGTGAGAACCTCCATTTTAGTCATATTTTATGTTACAGAGCAGAATAATAGATGGAAATAATTTTACAGATACTGTCTCTTTGTGAGCATAAGAATGCCTTAAGTTTTATTTACTGTTGAGGGAACTGCTCCTGAGTAGCAAAAAGCCTGAGTTTATTTCTTGGTGTCTGTACATTTACTCTTCACAACCTCAGAAATGTTATTTTATTTCTGTCATGCTTTTGCTGGGTTTGTAAGTACATCTGGAAGTTGCAATTTGGGTCTACTTCGTCTTCATATTCTTGAAAAAAAATTATAGTATCGCAACCCTGCATGGAAAAATGGTCATGTGAAAATATAAATAAACTGCATAAATAGACTATGAATTCTTTTCCCTTTCTTGAAGAATGGTGCAGGTGCATCAGAAGGAAGTGAAAATTTCTTCACTAATTTTAGTTATATCTTTTCACACAGTAATTATAACATGTATAAATAAAATTAGGGCTTTCAGATTATAAACTCTTCATTGTGAATGTAGTTTTATATACACAGAGGTAGAGAGAAATATGAGAACTGAGAAGGGTATTTGAAGCAGTGCCAAACAGGAGGACCATGGAAAGGAGGATGTTCTGTCTTGAAAAACATGGTATCCCAGCTTCTCTGAGAATTTCCAAGTATCTCTGAATTAGAACTGACAAGGAATATAGCAATCTTCCAAAATCCTCTGTGGAAAAAGTTCAGGGGGATACCTGTGTTAATTATTTGGAAGAGTCAGAGAGAATGATGCCCGTTTGTTATCCATATCAATATATATTCTTTTAAATTCTGTTGGTGTGTCAGCCTTTTATTCTTTGAAGTGACTCCAAGTGCTCTTTGTTGTTGTTTTCAAGTTATATGTGAGATCTGTCTGGGGTTTAATTGTGTGCTCAATGAAAAAGCTCAAACCAAGCAAGAGAAAGTAATGATGGTCACTATGGAATTATTTTAAAATGTGACAAGTTTTGTTTTCCACAGTCACATGGAGGTATTTGAGATGGGGTTATGTATTTAGCTAGGTATTTTAAAGTTTGTATCAAATTTAATACAGCAATATTCATTGACATCAGTGATATTCAATATGCAATGTTGGACTGCATCTCAGCTACCAGATAGACAAGAACTTATGATGGAAAGCTATTCTTATAATTTCTAAATCAATGGTAAAAAGTTCTAGGAGGTATTAAGCAACCTTTCAGCTACCCTGCTTTGCATGAATGCCAGGATAAAAAGCACCAAGAACACTCTCACTTTTTTTTTCATGAGAATTGGAGCACTTGCGTTTAGCTGATAACTGCTAATTCTGATTTTTAACTGTAATTAGAGATATTATAAGCAGTTCTTAAGGATGTAGTCTGTAAGCTCCATGTTTTTATTTTCCTCTTTGCCTTTTTATCTTCTGCAGTCGTGGACTGTATGGAATTGACAGCATGCCAGACCTGCGAAGAAAGAAATCTTTTCCCATTGTTCGAGATGTGGTGAGTAACTTCTGAAGCTTGATTCATTTGCCACTTGTGTAGGTCTTTCTTGTAGTTACTACTGTGCATCTGAATCACAGTTTGCAACAATTGTTTTATGGAAAAAAGGTGTCTTGAGAGAATGGATTGAAGCCAGTAAAAGTCAGTGAGGCAATTGTTAAAATGTAATAGATAAGTCTGAATATCTCATCGGATGTATAGGTATTACTTGTGTAATCAAGTAAAGGGTATTTCATGTAATAGTAATCTACTCACTTTCTTAAAGAAAGCTGCTATTGAGTGTTTGGGATACTGATTCACTTGATTTATTTTGATACTGAAAGTTCCTTTTAAAAAGCAGCCCTTTTTCACTATGAATATTTTGAAGATTTATGCATACTTTTGGTACAAGATGAGGTATCAAGGTTTTTAACAGGCGTTGCAAACAATAATTTAGGAAAATAAATTTCAAAGTGGAAAAGAAGGGCAGTTCCTTTGAGATTTATTCTGGCATCCAGTCTAAGGAAGATTAAGTAGAATCTCTGTGCTCTGAAGAATTTCAAGTGCTATTCACATTTCTCTTTTTCTTTTCCAGTAGCGTAGAATTCATAATTCAATAAAATACCTATTTAGTCTGATGGTGGTAAGCCCCCAAACCAATTTCTCACTGTAAAGAAATGATGGGGTGTTAGGCTAAGTAAATGATTACTGTAGTTGTCATTAAACAGTCAGCCTTTGCCAAATTATTGCTCAGTGTTTTCTCAGTTACTGTGTTCAGCTACTTTGTGGTGATCCACCACACTGACCAGTCAAAAAGAGAAAGCACAGCAACCATTTTAGAGTAGAATTCCTTCTGAAATTGATGAAAAGTTACAATGTACAACATAGTAGAGCCTAAAGTCATTAAAGCATCTTTTTGACAGAAGCCACGCCACTATTAATTGTATTAACCGTGAGTATAATCTACTGTCCTGCCTTGACACATTTATGCATGTTAAATGACACTCTGCTTTATTCTTAATTGTTGGAACTGCTTACAGAAAGGTATAGCTCAGAATACATAAAGACATCAAAATAAATGTAAATGATCCTTTTTTGTGCTTACTTTGACTCTTTCAGAAAAACAGAAATAATATTGCTAGAAATGAGTGCTAGACTCTTGATGCGGACTAAAATATAATTTCTTTGTTGCAATAAATCTGACAAATTATTAATATTCTTTATAATTTCTTCCCTAACTTGTCTGGATTTTTCAGGCTATGGTGAGTACTTTTATATTGATAAATGTTCTGAAATGATCACAATAACTGTTGGGGATTACATTAATATTGTATTTTATTATGACCTTCTGTTGGGAAGTTAAAAAATTATTTTATGACCAAGAATTTAATCATAAGGGAAGTGGTGCCTTTTGTGAGTGTGTTGTGCTCTGCATCATATATACCAATATTATTAGAAAAAGTTTATGTTAAAAAGTTATCAGTATATTCCAGATATCTTTCCTAATAATACAAGCACAATGTTTAGGACTCAAGCATGAAGCTTCCCCTGTGGTACTGGAAAATCTTAGACACCTAGAGAAAGAGAAGCTGAAAGGCCTTGAGCATAAAGGAGACTAATTTATTTCAAATCCTGTATCAGGGAGTTGCAAAACAAATTAAAAATTAAGTAGACAGTTGTCTGCTTTATCATCTTCTCTTATTGTTTAGGGATTTTGCTGGGTTTTTTGGTTTTTATAAATTTGTTCATACATTCATGATTCAACAGTACTTAAGGTCTTTATGCCCTGCAGGTCAAATTTTCACATAAGGAAAGACAATGAGGCCTTTTGGGTTAGTTGGAGCCTTAGTTGAGGTGGGACTACAGGGAGAGAAATATCAATAATTACAGTGGAGGTCATAAGTTTTTAACTCACAGTGGCCAAGTAGGTGTGGTGATCTGCCCAGCCATAGCCAAAGGAAGCTCTATTTTACTGCCTTTGCTTCTGTTAATGCCTGTCATAATTTTGAATGTTGTGAAGACTCTAGAAAATTCCTGTGTTAATTCAATTTAAAGGTGAATTTATACTGTGTAATCACTCTAATCAGGCAAATTTCTTCTTTTGATCATTCAAGAATGTATTGCTCCTTACCTTTATTGTTTGATTATAAGAACACAAGAACAATTTGTCAATCTGCTGCTGTAAAACAGTCTGTTGAAGTGAACACACCAGATGAAACAACTGCCTGTTTCAGCTAAAATGGTGATGCACTGAAACTTTTTTTCTGTGTCTCCACAACAAAAACATTTATAGAGGCTGGAATTCAAATATGGTAATTTAAAGATTCGTATAAAGAAGAGATTCATTTAAAGTGCAGATGTCATATTGTCTACTTTTGTATGTTGTCAGCTAAATACCTGGAGTATTTTACATTAATTCTGCTATCAGCAGTCCATTTTCTTAACTCCTTGAATCATTGATAGGCAAATTCCGTTATATTCGTAACAAAAATATTCATCCATTAAGAAGATAAATCATAAAATAATAAGTATTTGTGAGGACTTTAAATTCTTCTAAATGGAAATCATAACAAAGAATTATCTTTGAGGCTGGATAGATCATGCTTTTGTGTCCGTGCTACAAATATGAAGAAAAAGCAAATGATATTACAGTTATGTCCAGTAATAATTCTGTAGTGGAGCTGAATTGTCATTTTTTCTAAATCTGTTTTCTGGGCTTAATACTGCAGTTCTGTTGAATATTTCAGGATTAGACATTGACTCTTTTAATAGAAAAATTATGGGGCAGGGCTGAGTAATTTCACTTAGTACCTTACTCCCTTGCAAGTTATTTTTTTTTTCCTTCCTCCCCCCTTCATCCCAGCACCCCAAGAAACAAATTACAAATCTTTCTTCAAAAATAATAAAGCTGAGATCCCTAGCGTGATATTCCTGTAGTTGCTCAAAAAGAAACCATTCTGAAATTGTGCGGGCTTTAAATGCTGAAAACAGTGACATTTTTGTCCCATTCACCTCTAGTGGGTAACTTTTGCATCACATTAAAAATATTAGCATTTGTAACGTGATAAAAAATACTTAGTCTTCAATTTTTTTTACCTGCTGATAGGAGTCTGTAGATTTTTTTAAAGGAAAAAAGAGATGATGATCAGGGAAACTGAAACGCTCTGTAAAACCAGAGGGATGAGTATTGCAGGGCACAGCCAGCAGTCATGAACAGTTACATTAGCCTGACTGTTTGTTCCTCTGTGCTCTTTCAGCTGTGTAAGACCCAGCTTGCTTACTTTGTTGTGATAGAGGACTTCTCTTTCTTTTTTTTTTCCCCAACACAATTGATCATTTAACATACAATTATAGCTTGAGTCCAATTTGCTTTTACTTACAGTTACCATTTTTCAATGTTATTGCTAGAATGACTTCTAATTATATTTATTTATTTAAGCTGTTAAGGCAAATTTGGAGGTAATAAATTAGACAGTGTAGATACAAGTTACTAGGTAATCTAGAAGGCCTTGAGCATAAAGGAGACTAATTGATTTTAAACCCTGTATTAGGGAGTTGCAAAACAAATTAAAATTAAATAGATAATAGTCTGCTTTATCATCTTCTCTTACTGTTTGGGGTTTTTGCTAGGTTTTTTGGGTTTTTTTAATTTGTTCTTATATTTATGTTTCAACAGTACTTAAGGTCTTTACTCTCTGCAGGTCAAATTTTCACATAAGGAAAGACATTAGGTAGTATCTGGACATCAGTTTGGGAGAGTAAACAAGTATAAACTGCTAACAAATCTGTGTCCTGTTAGAGGAGAGGGGTGAAACACTTCAGGTTCCGGTTGCTCACTGTATTCTTTTGATGCTCTGGACTTCCTGGGGGGTCCAGCTGATCAGCTGCACTTACCTTTTTTTCTTGCTGCTACTTAAAAACAGAGGCAATAGGAGGAGAAGTTTTCTCATTGTATTCATATACCCTGTCATCTTGTTTCCCACTGATTAATCTGGCAGCTTTTCCTCCTTTCTCTTTCCAAAATGCTCGCTCCTCCTTGTTTCATACCATACTTGAAAAGAGACGCTGCTATGTTTTCAGTGCTTCATGCCGTTGAATTACCACCAACTTCAGTGTTTCAGAACAGATGCATTTTATGGGCTTTCTCTTGTAGATGCAGTTTGTTCTGACAGTGGTACATAAATGGAAATAATCCTTATGGGGTTTTTTTACTAAAATCCCTGTAAATTTAATCCATTTGACTTAAATTTACTGGTTTATCATAGATCCATCTAGGTATCACTTTCTTCCAATGTGACAAACATTTTATTAAGAACAGCCTAATTATCTGTTTCCTATCAGGCTTCATTATTTTATATAGGGCACTGCACTAGAATTTTAGGCACATTTCTGATTAAGGAGCAAAATAGTAAAGCTCCATGATTCCAAGGGCGCCCCTTGGGAGAACTGGGCTTGAAGGACACGTGAGAGGGTCAAAATTGCTTCCCCATTTTCTTTTTTCTCACAGGAAATAGTATCTGTTTATTAGCTTACAGTGATATCATGAAACTGCAGTTCTGCTGGCTCATTTTCTTTGGTGTATTGCTGGAGGACAGAACACAGCAGCAGTCACTGCCCTATATTTGAGGTTAATGTTCTTACGCCCTTTGTTCTCCTGTCCTGACGAGTTGTTCACATTGCCCTACTGCTTGGAATGGCTAGGATGGTGCAATTGAGACCTAAAAGCGTCAAATCCCTTCCTAGTCAAAACTATAAAACTGGCATAGTGCAGGCAAGTAAATGTACATGGGTACTTGGCAAGACTTTGAGAAAAAGCCCTATGCTTCAAGAGGGATCAAAAGATCAATGCTTTTAAAGTACATTGATTTAAAACACAAAATTCTTCTGATTATGAAAATTGTTTCTTTTCCTCTTAATGATATAGAAGCATTTTTACTTGCCGCTTTTAACTTTGATATGTGGGTCCTGTAGTGTTGGGTTTTGTCACAAAAAGTATGAAAAAATGAAGTCTGAACACTGTTTAATCTTTCCTGTGATTTTGTCAATCTCACTGGCACACACCCATGGAATTTCCCATATTCATAGAAATAGAACGAAAGGATGGTCACAGAGAAGTAAACAGAATTTTTTACTTAATAATAACAGAATGGAAAATCTGATAGCATGGAGTTTGTAAATTTCTGAGTTTAAAAGAGAAAAAAAAAGGGAGGGTTCTTTGTAATAGGAGAGCCATGAATCAAATACTACTAAGCCAAGGATGATTTCTTACCCTATAATTGGTTTCACAAGATTAATAATTCTGTGTCAGTCTGCAAATTTAATTATTATCAAGAGAAACTTATTGAAAATTGGTTCAGGGAAAGTGAACATTTAAAATTAAAATTGAACAGTCTCATAAATAAATAAATAGAAATCCATTTTAAATATGTCAATGATTAAAATTATATACTTGGAAGAAATTGGAATTGTCTCTTCATCCAGAGATTAATGATGCAGTTCCTTCGCTGATGAAGGCCTAAATTGCTTCTGGCCCAGTATGTATTTCACAAAAATAAGAATGTCGCATAAAAAGTATCATTTAAACTTTTGCTGTAATTGTTCTGTAAGGATGGACTACAGAGACCCACTTCAGAGTTAGGTGAAAATCTGTATCCTCACAACAAAGGCAACAACAGGCTTATGTTTAGTGGGTGGTATAATTGATCCACACACCGCTTGACTGCGAGGGCAGCAAAGCATGACAAAGCAGATAGTGGATGACAGAAGAACAGAGATAAAGCAGGAGCGTACAAACACACTGGGAATGATTTAGAATAGGAGGAAGGTAGAATGAAAACAGCACTACAGGTGAAGTACAGTAATATAACAGTGTTATGGTTGATATTTTGCACAGTGGAATAAATCTTACCTGTTTCTGTCAGTCCAAAAGGATTACTGATAGCAGAAATGATATTCAGATTTGAATTATTATTTGTAAGACACACAGAACTCATTTCCCCAGGGGCCTTTCTGATCATTATACTCACTAGTTAATTCTCAAGGACCCATTTAAATTTCTGGGGTGTTGCAATAAGGAATATAAAATTTCCATGTTTATTGTATATTAAAATTACTTTATTTTCAGTCCCTTTGTATGTACTGTACTAGAGCAAAAGAGTTTATCTCTACAACCAAGTGCCTTGTCTTCAGAGCCAGAAGTTGTCCATATACCATTATGTGGCTAAATGAGGACATATAGACACGGAGTTCTGGTCTCTTTTCCTGTCTCAGATAACCAGTGTGTTTCTCCATACATATCCAGTGTATTAAATTAATACTGTCTTTAAGGAAAATAATTCTTTAAGGTTTCTGGAGGTCTTTTATTTAAGACAAGTAGCATTTTATATGCATACACACAGTTTTAAAATGCTCAGTGAGTTACAAAAAATTATCCAGACTGACAACTTGAACCGTAAGACTACTGCAAAATGATCTCCCATGTTGCTGCAGGCACAGTCAGCTTCCAAATTAGGGCAGGATGCCTATCCTTGTACCACATTAATTCGGTTGGTAAAGTGGAAAAACAGTGACAGCCTGTGGTTTAAAAAAACTGAGTCACAAACCTCTGAATAACAAGTTTTTTATTAGAAATGGCAGTTCAGCTGGGCACTGCTGAAAGGAACAGGAATGATGATGGAAAGTGTACTTGCATTATGTACTGAAACCTTAAAAATTGTGAGCTGCAAACATGAACTAAAAGTTTTTATATCTTCTACAGTTTTGTTTACATCCAGTAGCGTAATTAAGTACTATTTGCCTTCTATTAGATTCAACAGCTGATGTTACTTGTATAATTGGTAACTCTTTTGTATTTGCCTTAAACAGACACTTGCAGCTCGAAAATCTGGTATTTCCATGGCCATGCTCATCCGGACCTCCATAAACACTGATGAAATGGTAAGTGTTTTCAGTGACAGCTTTAAGTCTTTTAAATAACAGAGAAATTTTTGTTCAAAGATCTCTAAAAATTATTTCAGCCTTACAAACTACAAACTGGATGAAATTGAGTGTATTCCACTTATTGTGTAGGAACTTCCAGGGAACATGAGCAGAATTTGCTGCCTGACCCACAGAAGCAAGACCAGGTTTGCTTGTGCTGACTCACATCCGTGACAGTCAGAAGGGTCTAAACAAGAAAACTTTGATTTACAAAACAGTTATTTGGGGAAGCCTTTTATTTTAAATTATCCAACTGTGCCATGTTTACCTGCAATCTTTCATCATCTTTCTTTCTTCATCACACTGTGAGTGCAATTAGAATGACAGGACTCTGCAAGATGGGTTTTTCGTGATCATTTTTTCCCAGTCCTTATAGGTGGCTGGAATACTATATGATTTATTTTTTTTTAAATGTAGCTCATGTTAATAGCATATGTGATTCTAGAACAAATATTTAATTTATTCAAGAAGTAACCACAAGAATATTTTGAAAAAACATATTGTCATAGCTAGTAAAATGTGTGAGTTATGGTTTTCCATTACTGATTTCATTTATATTTAGCAAAAGAATTTTTTTTGAAAAACCAAACAGGTGCTTTTCTTCAGGAGTACTTAGTGTGATCTGAGAAGATTTATATGACTGAACTAAGCAAAAGCAATAATTTGAAGAAATACAGACCCATTTTGTGTTCCTCAAATTGCTACATAGCCTTCTAAATGTTCATACGTAGCCTTCTAAAATACATTCTATTCTGAAGAAAAATGAAGAGTTGAATTCTTCTTACACTGTTGTTAAGGTCCAGAGCAGGAGAATGGGAGAACAGAAAATACTGACAGGTGTTCTGGGAACTGGAACACATAGCACAAATATTCACCCATCCGTCAGTCTTAACAGATTTATTGTGAACTGTCTGTGCTTACGTGGTAATCACCAAGTTATGATTTGGTGGTGCTCAGGGATGGATTGCTGAGGTAGAAAACAGCTGGTGTTTGAAATGTTCTTCCAGTAGGGGCAGTAGTTATTTTATTCTGCAATCTCAAAATAGCAACAAAGGTTGATAGAATGGAGAACAATGGGATCTTAAGAAGAAGCTCAAAGCTGAGAGAAAATAGTAGAGAAAAACTTACGGAATCCAAGTGGTACAAAATAAAGACTTTTTCATCTTTGTTATAGCTTGTACAAAAATACAAACTATAACAGTAAAAGACCCTAAAATACTCCATATACTTTACTAAAAGATGTTTACTAAACAAACAACATTATGTATTACTACCTTTCCTAACACAAAATACAGATTCAACTATTTATTTAAATGCCTTCTCTTATATGAAATCTACCGGGCACTGACTTTGACTTTGAAGGGCTAAAGTTGCAAGTTTCAGAGATAATACTAATTGCAAACAACTGCAGGACAAGAAAGAATAATTCGGACTGCACTTCCAGATTCTTGCATTAAGGGTCCTGTTCAGGAGGAAGAAAGAAGGCAGCAAATCCCAGTGAACAGCTCAGTGCAAACATGTCTCCAATGCTTGCCATCAACCAGACAAACTACTGAATTCCGATTCAGGGGAATCGGAAAGGAAAAATTAATTTGAATGTATTTTTATGCCTTTATACTCTTTGGCCTCCATTTGAACCATGCCATGTGAAAAACTGTGTACCAGAAATAGTTATTTCTTAAGAAATCTTGAAATAAATGTAAGTCCAAAGGCAGACAGCAAATGTCATTTAGACACACGAAAGTTCATTTGATGAGAAATGTAAAAAGCTAATTCAGAGAAGTGGTGAATAAGAGAAGCCAGTCCTATGCCAGCCCCCACTACACATACCAAAGGGCAGGGAGTGCTCTTGCACAGATAAAGGTAAGGTACAGCAGGTAAAACCTCTTGCAAGATATTTAAAACAAGGGAAATGCACTACTTTTCTACTTGGTCTCTAAGTAGTAGCCAGCCAAACTTAATAACTTAGGGCATCATTACACTGGGTAGAGCAAGATTTGAAAACAAAAAGGACAGACATTTTCAGGCATAGAAGAATTCTCCAGATACTCTCCACAAAATGAAGATGTGAAATGCAGGTGAAGAAATCGAGTCACCAATGAAAGTTAAGGAAAAAAAAAAAAATGCCCTTTGGGCAAGTTACTCCTCTGATTAAGGTTTTTACCCTCCCTTAACTTTTTCTGGAGGGAATATTAGTGACTCTGGTGGGTGTGGGTTATTTGGCTGATTAGATTCAGTATGAAAATTCTTTGAACTAATGCCTTTTATTAAAACTCAAGTGCCACCTATTCAAAAACTTACATCCTGAGGTTAAGGCTTTGAGCTTTGCCAGCTGTCACAGCTATCCTTGTGGTACACCACACACATGACACAGTGAATTTGTATGTTCTCAAGCACAGATCCAAAGACATCTTAAGCAGTGTAATACTTAGAGATATGCTTTCAGTTGAGTACCCATTTAATTGCTTTGTTGAACAAAGAGCTGCAAGTTTTTGAAAATAATACATCAATGACATGGAAAAGTATCTTAAGTGGTATATGACAGAAGTGAATTTCCCTTCAGAGGATAAGCAGATAACTAAATAATTCTCCTATATATTAGTAGTGTTAAATGTTGCCAAACCAGTTATTAGTTTTGTAGTTAGATTGGAAGTTATTAGTGCCATGTTGTTATGCTCTGTAATTCATATAACAGAAACATTTAAAAAGAGAAGAGTAATAGGAGTAAAAGCCTCCAGACAGTAAGAGAAATAAAGTTCTTCTTTGCAATTTGCCTTATTAACAACAGGGGAAAGAACTTGTTCAGCAGCAAAACCAATCTACAAATTGTGTCTTTCAGCTGAAAACTTCATTTACCCTCAAATGTTTATTTTAAGGCCTGTTGAGCTCTGCCATTTCATTTCTTACTGACATTTCAGAAAAAGATAAAAGTTACTGGCAAAATTCTAAAAGTATTTATAATGTGAAAAAACTTTGAAGCTGAACAGGGCGAAAGGGCAGGATTTGTACTGAGGCTACGTGAGTGCAGGAGAGGGAGAGTGTAATCGGTGGTTTCTGAGAAGCATGATTCCTCAGCAAGCTGTATAAATTCACTTCAGGTTGTTTTGAAGTTTTCTTTCTGGTCCCTGTAACATGGAAGGCAAAAGTGGAGAAATGTACAAAAATGAATTCTCCAGAGTTAGGTGGCCATTACTATCACAGTCCTCCTTAGGGCCTGCCAAATCAAACTGGTGCACACCTTTGCTTGCTTTCAGGGAAGTTATTAGGATAGGCTAAGAAGCACCCTGGAGAGCAATTCAGTATTTGTTTTTGTCTTTTCTGCTGTATCAGGTTTTTTCTTGGTTTGGTTCTACAGTGTTCTCAGAAGTGCTCAGATCAAATGTCCGTGAAATGTCTCTCCATATATCTTTGGCCAGGCTTCACAGGATGGATATTGTTTTCAGCAGTAACTATTAACTTCACTAAGAGCTGTTGCAGCCTAAACTACCTAACATTTGGGTTTGTTATTTTTAGTGCTTGGCCTGGTGAATCAGTGGATTTATGGCTACACGGTACTGGTTTCCCCACAGTAGCAAAAGTCCTTTAATTGATGACTCTGTGCAACATTATGCAGATATGCACACAAAAACGGGTATTTGATTTTTGCCAGACAGTCTGTTATTAGCAGAATATCTCACAAGTTTGAGTAGGGATGCAGGTGCATAAAACCAAGACTATGTCAGCATATTTTTAGACAGGTTAATATCTTGCATATGGCCTACAATTACCATAGCTGAATATTAAAGATAAGGAAGTGTTAACAAATGCTTAACTGAATAAGTCTGCCTTGCTTCCTATACTGTCAGAACCGTGGCAGTGATGTTAAAGCACAAATAAACAAACCACACAAATTCCAAAATGTTGTTTCCTTGCTACAGCTGTATAGCCAGCATTAGAGCTACCACGTGTTATATCCACACCAGAGGAAAACATGGTAGGACAGGCAGACTTTCAGAAATATCCCGTTGTGATATCTTTTTTAATATGGTTTCTTCTTTCTAAAAGAAAAAATTATTCATTTATAAGGGAACGGATCTAGAACTTTTAGTACGTTCCTGGCAGTCACGGATGCGTTTAGTGAACACCCACCCCCTAAAACAAACACAACCAACCTAAGCTCTTATTTTTGTGTGGTGACTAGTGCTGCCCTACAGGCTGCTGAGCTCTTCTTATTCCCAATAAATTGCCTGGACCTAGAAGATCTGGGTGCCTGAATAAGAGATCAAATAAGCAAACCAGACCATTGTGCCCATATAAGCCAATGTCTTATATGCAATACTATAGGGACTGCTTTTGCATCCTACTAAGCACTAAGGAGCTGAGATTGAGGTTGTTACAGTACTAATCAATAAATAGCTAATAATTGTTCTTGTAGCAGAACTAGTCATAGGTCTTCAGCTGAAACAGCCCAAGAAATGGGTTTGGATTTTTGAGAGTATGGCTCATTCTTATCTATAGTAAAAAGCAACTTGATGCTTAAAAATGAAGTAGTGAGATGCTATTAAAGGAATACAAATAAAATTGAACCCTACAATTGGCTTGCTTTTATTTGATGAGATTATATAGACACCAAGTAATAAAGGATGGTGTTGTGTATTAATCAGAAGGCATTTTGTGCCGTGTGTCTAAGTTCCTATAGGAAGTAATTAAATATTCAGAATTTTTTAGGTAGCTACTTAAAATGCCCCAATGAATGTAATGCTGATGATTTTTTCTTCTTCTGCCTTAAAATATAAAAAGATAGCAACTTTGTGTTGAGTAACTTGATTCCAGCTTAACTCTGCTGTTTGTGTAATCAGGCAAAACAGTCATCCAGAGTTCTTTTGTCTTCAAAATGTAAACCAAAATGAGTAAATCAGCATTTTGAAAATTAGTTCATACTTCTATATATATTCTGATTTTGTAACATTTTAAGTGTTAATGGCATACCATTTAGAAACAGTTCACTTGTGTTAAACAACACACCTGAAGTATTTCTTTTTCTTACCCAACAGAAAATACATGTCTTCAAGAAGACGCTGCAGGCTTTGATCTATCCAATATCATCAACTACACCTCATAACTTTGAAGTGTGGACAGCTACAACTCCCACATATTGTTATGAATGTGAAGGCCTCCTTTGGGGCATAGCCAGACAAGGCATGAGGTGCACGGAATGTGGTGTCAAATGCCATGAGAAGTGCCAAGACCTCCTAAATGCTGACTGTTTGCAGAGTGAGTATTTCCTGACGGCTGAAGTGTTGTATTAGTTCACATCTTTTGATTTCGTGTGTACACTCAGCTGTATCCTGAAATGCAGGACCAGATCACCCAAAATCAGTGAAGGAGTGTTGATGTTCATCAGTTGAGAAGCTAGCCAGAAACTTTATGGAATACCTACTGTTAGTTTTGCTTTTGTCCTTGAAACCTGTCAAATGTTGCTGGGCATTTACAAAGTAATGCCTGGTAACTTCAGTGAATTATTTACTTTCCACTGCCTATGCCAATATCCGGAGCAATTTATTACTTGACATAAACCCTCTTTGTTTTACTTAAGTCAAAACACAAAAAATGTCAAAGGAAATATTAAAAAAAAATTCCTGCTACTTACTGTAGTCATATTGATGTGCTATATAATAGACAAAAATATGTAACAGTGAGTAGGCTCTTTGCACTTCGAAATATTAAACCCTATATGCATAAGGGGAAAAAAAATTTAATCAGTAAGCCATTTGGCACTAAAATTAAGGCAAAACAACCTTTTCTTTCCTTTTCCTTGCCGTTGCCCAGCTTGGCTCTGGCCACCTTGCATTCTCCTGAGAAACTGTATCAGGTGTATTTAAATGATTCTTAAATTACAACACAGTTATTAAATGAGATTCTAAGCAATAGAAAATCAAGATCTGCAAATTTTCTGACATTCTGATCTTGGAATGGAATGGGCTTTTATTATGCCGGAGGTATGCAATGCTGTTCACTGTTGATATGTTCCAGAGCTCTTACATGTAGGAAAACTACATAGATATTTCACTCAGTTCCTTCTTCTTCTCACTGTGTTCTCTGTGTGAGGAGCTGTCACGAGGGATGGATGCTCAAGGTTCGTGCTGTTCAGGAACTAATTAAAATTTCCCAGAGCAACTGACCCCATGGAGATTAAATTTGTGATGAATTTCTAAATCAGACTTCCTAACTGTGCTTAATTGTGATTCTGATCTGTGGTTGAAACTGGGCTGTTGTCTGCTGGTCCGTATCACCAGCCCAGAAAAAAAAAAAAAAACATAAAAATGGTTCAGAGCACCATGATGCCTTTGAGTTTTTACAGATATATATGAATGATAAGTCTGAGAATATGCAAAAAATAAATAGTGTTGGCAGTCATCTGTGGTATGAACAGTCTGAAAACATTGAACAACTGAGTCTTGAAACAGAAAAACCTCTGGAAGGCAAATTGCAGGTAAAATATTTAAGGGATTTAATGCCTAAGGGATCCCACTCTTCTCATTAGTATGCAAATGTTTCTGAGCCTTCTGTCATATTTTTTGCATCAGGTTAATTGTTCAGTGTTCATAGTATACTACTTTGAAGATGAGGTTCCTGTTCTTTGTTTTCCATTGAAAACATGAATTGACCAATTGGTTAAATCTATTTCTGAGAAAGCTGATGACACTAACAGTGTCATAAAGTGAAATGTAGCTATTTTTATCACAGTCATCCTTTCGCCCATCTCATAATCACTAAGATGTATTGGCCTCCAAACTTCTGTGATTTATTTTTTTTAATATATAATGATTGCTAATATAGACTGTAGAGATGAATTCACATCTCAAGATCTTTGGGGTCAATATATAAACTTGTTCTAAATTAGATTTTGAAAACAAACAGTAACACTTTCATTAGATCTCTAATCTTCAATAAGATATCCCTTTCTAGTACTAGGTGCAATATTAAATTAGAATTGATTTCAATCACGTCAAGTTTGTATCAGTCCCTAGGGTGAAAGGAGCTTGTTAACTTCCTGTGCAATTGTCTTAATTAGTTTGATCAATACTGCATGAAAAGAGTTGTTGATAGACAGCAGTAGTTAGTCAGCAACAGAGTAGATAGTCAGCAACAGAGGATGTAAACATAGTTGCAATATAAGTAAGTGTGTAAAGAGAAAGAAATTTACTTAAAGGAAGTTGTATTTTAACACATATTTCAGTTTCATCTGTGCTTTCTCAAAAATCAGTGAGGTTTCTAACAGGATTATGTTATTGCCATCCAGATTGTGCCCATGGTTTATCATTCAGTTATGATGTTGCATTTCTACCTTTTAAGGAAGGGCAGAAAATAAGAGAAAATGAAAAAAAGTTCCCTCCTGCATCTTCTAAGAATGACCTGTCATGCTTTCCAGGCAGCTCATCAGTCATCTCTTCTGTAATAAAATTACTAGGGAACTTTTTAACTGGTATTTTTTTTTCATGGTAGCACCTAATTCTATTTCTACTTATTCCTGATTTTTTTAGTCTGGAAAATCTTAATCACTAGAATTTTGGTCTTCCACATTCAAAAGGATTAGGTACTCTGACCAAGAGATTTTCAATATTTCTCAAGATTTAGTAGCCATGGAAAGCACCTTGAAGAAGCCATTTAATTCAGCCTTTTGGCAGTCTGGGATCACTGATATCTGGTATTTCAACCCTCACTTTTCCAATCTTGTAACATTATGCCTTTCCACTTTACATCTCTCTGTATATATAGATATCTGTTGCCCTCAGTGTGCTAAGAAACCTTCAGACACATTGAAAATGGTAGAAAACAAAGCGTGTAGTATTTGAGTTGTAAGGCTTCACTGAAATCTTATACTGAAAGATGACCCTTTCCAGCTCTATAGAGTTGATAATTTCTTCTTCAGCTATTGCAAGCTGAATGCCTCAACAAAAACTCCTTCAAAGGAACATATTGGTGATTGATGGTATTGTAAAGAAGGAACTCTGTGCTTCTTCAGTGTTGAAATATCTGAATTATAACTTCATAGCAAATTGTTCAACATTATTTTGTTTTAATTTTACTATTCCTTTAAAAGGAAAAGTAATAACTTTAATCCTGCCAGGATTTGAGGGTGGCTAGTTGGATGATGTTTTCATGACTTCCTGGAAGACTGTTGCTAATGGTGATTCTGACATTCAGTGCCACAAGCCTTTGAGTAGTGTTTAACAATATGAGCCAAAATTCAGCAATGCCTATAGCAGGTGGCACTGTGTCATTGATTATAAATTTTTTAGTATTTTTTATCTTGCTTTATATGTTAATCTCTACAAGAGTTGAAATAGCCTGTTTAGCACTGCAGGAATTTAAATTTTTGCTTCCTGCATTTGTAATACCCTTCTGATCATACAAGTCTGATGTTTCTTTTCTCACACCCAACTGCAAGATTGATATTTGGGGGTTTTTCAAGAGTATATTGTAGGGACATTAATGAGAAACCTTTTCCTCTGACAGACAAAGGACATTTTAATCAGGTGAATTTCACTTTGTTTTTTAAAGGGCCTCTGACATCAGTTACAATTCTTAGAGAGAGAAATCTCTCCAGAGCACTTCTGAAAAGAACTGTGAATAAAATCTGCAACAACTTGGTCTCCTTAAAATCTATTTTTTTTTTATTTAAACAAATAAACTTTGTAGTGGTTTTGATGTCCCAAACAGGTTACCTGAGTATTTTCTGCCTGACATGCCACCACAGGCTAACAGAGTCTGGAAGTATTCTCACGTAGATAATATCCCTTGATCTCTTCTACCATCCCCATATACTCACTGAAATTATCAGTAATGACCATTTTACTGGAGAGGGGAACCTCCCTGTTCCATACCTGTGATATATTATTTTCTTTGGTGGTCTCTCTTTTCCAAAAAGTCCGTAAGTTTAATACCACCCAAGCACAGGTGTGGTGTCCAATGATGGAGTTTTGAGATCCCGTTTGTGCCTTACTGTTCACATGTTGAGATGTATTCATAGTACTGATTGGCACTGAATAGTATTGATTTAATAAATATTTTTAGGTATAGCACATAACACTGATGGCAGCTGAATATGAACCCCTCATGTTATACTAAATCAACTGATAATTTTACATATCACAGAGAATATATATGGGGTATTGTTCAGGTGAAACAAAGATCCTCCTTCAAGTCTTGCTGTACCAAGAGTTGACTGGAGACCCTAGAGAGGAAAAAGAACAAAGTTCATTTTCAGTAACAATGGTGACCTTTTCTCTCATTTCAGGAGCAGCTGAGAAAAGTTCCAAACATGGTGCAGAAGACAAAACACAGAATATTATTAGTGCTATGAAGGAAAGAATGAAGATTAGAGAGAAAAATAGACCAGAGGTGTTTGAAGTGATCCAGGAAATGTTTAGTATTTCTAAAGAAGATTTTGTACAATATACAAAAGCAGCAAAACAAAGTGTTTTGGATGGAACATCCAAATGGTCAGCAAAAATAACTATCACAGGTAATTTTCTCTTGTTCTAAGAGCTCTTTCTTTCCTATTCCTCTGGTTCAGGAGCAAGATTTTTTTATAAGTAGAGCTGGACTGTATGTTCAGTTGCATACTTGGTGCATCTACAAACAGTTGAATTTATATGATGCCACCTGCAAGAATTGAGTTTTAAGTTGCTAAAACTGCTTTATATTCTAATGCTCTAGGAAGGAAGATGAGTAAAAGTAATCTATCTCCTGTACCTCCTACCAATATCTCCTGTGTTAATGAAGCGCTTTTTGCCATCAACTGCAGGAGTTACAGTTCACCAAAAAATAGGCTTTGAGTGATTAAAAAAACAATGAGCTTGCAATTCCAGATCCCATTGGTTTGAAACTTATTATCCATTCATGTTGCTTGACTTCCATTTTAGTGATGCTGATGTTGTATAGTTCTGCTCACACTGAACATATTCCAGATGGCTTCCAATTGCATTAGCCTGGTTGCTCATGAAGATTTCCAGGTCCTCTGACTTCAACATTTCAGTTTTTGAATTAAAACCTCAGCATGAATGGAGGCTATTCTGAAGGTTGAGGGGTGGTGCATGAAATTCAGAAGAATAATTACGGAATTTCGGGACTGTCACCAAGCACTAGGGACATATTTAATTCATATGCTTACTTTTAGTTCTACCTCTCAAGGATACTGAAGGCTACCTTTTGTTCAGGCCAGTATAATACATACAATTTAATCATTGAAGACTTTTTCTAGGCTGTCCATTAATTTTACTGCATAAGTAGGAAAGGGATACTTCCTTGCCTTTTTAGTTTACCTGTGGATTTAGAGTGAATGGGGAAAACAAAATATGTTATTTCATTCCTAAGAGTGTTTTCAGAAATTGGATGTGTCAAAGAATAGCAGAATTTTACTTCTTTCACTGAAGTCAGCACATATGACTGACCTCACACTGAGAGCTGATCTGCTGAGCAAGGTGCCATTTTTAGGTAATCATTTTTCTGAGCACGCCAAGGGAGCTTCATTATCCAAAATGATTGACATTAGAGAATGTTAACTAAATGTTAGCACTGAGATGATTTAAATAATATGTGCAAAATAACAAAGCCAAGTGCTGCTGAATGGTAAGAGCCAGAGCAAGTGTTTTAGCTGCAGTTCTCTGTCTTTGGTAGGCTGCTCTTTGGCAGTTCTGCTTTCTCCTGAGATTTCCACTTTTATAAATGATGATGGAAAATCAAATTGTATGTATTTCTATTTGCCACTAAATGCATATCCATTAACTATACACCCACATTAACTGTCAGAAAGGATAGCAAATACATAAACAGTTGATTATAATTGATCTGAACTGTCACTATCTCTGTGATAGCACAGAAACTATTCTAAAAATCACAGTTCGTCTCTTAGGAGAACAAATGACAAATGATAGCCATGCCTCTCATGTTTAATTCCATAATCCACAGGGCGTATTTTTTTATATTATTGAAGGTTTTAATTTGGAAACTTTACTTTGGATCTTTGGAGAAATTTTGGAAACTTTATTTATTGGGGGGCAGGGAACTTTAGGGAACTGTCAGGCTTAAGACAAGTTACACAGCATTATATTCCTTGCCATTCTGATTAAACCAAAGTTTGAGAAAAGTATTTGAGTTATTTGTGAAAAGTATAAAAAAGTTTGGTGCTCAGTAGTGAATCTTTATATTTATTACTCTATTAAACTGTATTTTAAAATCTGATACAGTCCTAACTACCCTACAGAAGGGTAGTTAGACAAACGTTGTCAGTCTCCAGAGTTACAGACATCGGGAAAATAATCCAAAAACCTTTCCTTCAGGAGCCCTCACTTTGAGGGCTTTGTTTCCTGTTGCTGTTGTCCTTCTCATTTCCTTCTTGGCAATAAAGGCTATGAGGGCTAAAGCACATTTCTCTCCTTTTGTCGCAGTTCTTTGTGCTCAGGGCTTACAGGCTAAGGACAAAACTGGTTCAAGTGACCCCTATGTTACTGTGCAAGTTGGCAAAAACAAGCGAAGAACAAAAACTATTTTTGGAAACTTGAATCCAGTATGGGATGAAAAATTCTATTTGTAAGTATAGAAAATACTGTTGATATTGATTTTTTTTAACCTACATTTAGGTAATAGAACTCTACCAAACGAAATATTGGGTTAATTTGAAAGTATGTTTTGTCTGTACTGTATGTATTCACAGCATTATGAAATTGGAAAGTTCTGAATGGAGAGAGCATCAAAGTTTATTGTGGCTTTATCTTATAATGACCACGCAGCTTATAATTAAGTCTTTTTGGGGATCTGTTGGTGGGGTCTAAGTATTCTAATCTTTAAGGGAAGTTAAGTAACAGTTTTCATACTTCAACCTTACATACTAAGTATTGTCAGTAGAAATGCCTTCCTATGTGCCAGATATTGGCCATGCAAGGTAAATGTGTGTATTTGACATCGTGATTCTCCAAGGTGTAACTGGGGAATTTGGTAGTAACTGGTGTGCTCCAGGCTCTGGGTTGGTGTGTTTGTAATGTCCATACTTTTAGGAGACTGAGTATTGTCTGAAAGTCTGATGTGGAGAGTATGGTGTGATGGCATTGTTTAGTTATTCTCATATTCCTTTCCTCCTATAAAGAGGGTATAAGTTGTCACTATTCCTATCTACAAAAACTGTGGAAACAACTTCTGTGAGGGTTCAGGCATTTGAAATAGAGCCCTGTTTTCTTCAAGAGGCTGCAATGTCATAACATGACAGCTTACCTTCTTATTATCTAGCACTTCCCTGTTTTTTGACCAAAATCTGCTACCTTATTGAGGAGGACGTTGTTGTTTCAGTAGTGGGTTTGAAAGAGTTTTGGTCCAAGATGCTGCTTCTGTTTGTCTGGAAAAGGTACTAGGGGATTATTACTGTATTAAACAATGTATACCCATTCCTTTCACAGTTTCAGACACTTGTATTAGAAACTAATAGTTAATTCAGAAAAAACAGACACCTAGAAACTTTTTACTAGCTTCCTCTATACAGAAGTGTTTTCTTCTTGAGTTAATTGTGTTACTCTGGTAACAGTTGAAGTGTCATACCTCACTGAATGACTTTGAGTGACCAGAAGTAGGAGATTAATTACTTTCTTGCATTTAATTGTAGGAGCCCCATAGTGTCAAAAATGGGATGAGCAATTCAGCAAATTTGGTAGGAAGCTTTGAATGTATTTTCTCAAAGGCGTGAGCAGGGCTACAATCAAATCCTTGAAAACTTGAAAATATTCTGTATTTTTTTTCTCTCAGCACTAAGTATTACTATCATCTGCTGCCCTAGCAATAATGTTTATACCCCTCTCCCCCAGACCTTACTATAGCATGAAACTCCTGAGTAACTGCTTTGAACTGAAAACATTTTCCAACATTTTTATAGCACTTGTGCTTTCTAAAATGATCTCCCTGACTTATTTAATGCTTTGGATTTCAACTTAAAGTATATGAGAATTTCTAAATTGTAAATAAACTAAAAATGTTTAACCAGAAGATTAAATCTAAAGTAAATCGATATAACTAATTGAATCAGGAAATATTTAAATTAGGCTCTATTAGTGATATTTGATATTCCTGTTTAAAATCTAATATTAATCATCATTATAACTTTTAAATGATGAAGTGCAGAAATAAGATGTCTCAAAAATCTTACAATCTTATATTTACTTATTATACAAAAACATGCATTTAAATCTTCCCATCTGTTTCAAAACAAGGACTTGGGAAAAACATTGGCTCCCCACTGTGCATTTGCTCTGTCATAGCAAATGGAGCGAGGGCAGTGCTCTAGTTCTTAGAACCACAGGTAACCCAGATATGGTTGTATGGTAACAGTGAGAGAATGTTTCTAACAAGATACAGTCTGACCCTCTGCTGAATGGCCGTGGCATGGTGGCATAGATTTTAACAGAAGACCTCATAAAGCATAACTAAAATAGAGCTTTTTGGTGCATGAGGTAAAGAAGTAACTAGGCCACCAGATGTTCGTTTAATGGATGTACTATAGGTGCTGAGGGCTCTGATCCTTTCTCCTGGTGTTATTAGAAATGAGATAACAGAGAAGCTCTGGGGTTTCTTTTCAACAAAAATCAGTGATAGGAGAGTTTTTTCCAATGCCAGAGCAAAGGAAGAGTCCTGCAGCTGTCACCTTCTCTTTCTGGTTGAGTGTGGCATCTGATACAGGAAAACAGACTGCATTTTCATTTTTTTAGTTACAAAAATAGATATTTTGGCTGTATCATTTTCAGCTTTGTAGAAACCTTTAGATTGATACACTATAATAACTATGTTCAACAGGTCATTACTGAAATAGAGAAATCTGATTTTTTTTCTGATAGTGTTGTCTAGGTAAGCACACATCTTCAAATTGCTCTGCTGACTTTGCAGGTACCACATTTCCTCTGACCATTCATAAAAACCTCAGATAAAATTGTATAATACAGAAGTATTTTAAATAACTGGTTGATTATTTTGCATTATTTATCCTTCCTATTTTGGCTATCACTAAGACAGCATAAGGGCTCTGATGAATACCTTCACTGGATATATATTGCTGCCTTCAGTGCAAGAAAACGTTTGCTCAAACTGATTTCAGTCATCCAGCTGTGGATGTTCTTTCCTTAGAATTACTTTAAAGCGTAGTACTCGCACATTGTTTATTCTGAAATAAATGATTAGTGGATTCATTTAAAGCAATATTTACGATCAGCGGCCAAGAGGACTTCACCAAAGTCCCTTTGTACTGTTATTTTATACATTCTTGATCAGCTGAACTGACTTGTAAAAAATAGGATCTTCACTGTACCTGAAGATAACATGATTGGTTAGCTGCTTAAATGGTGCTCTAGTTTCCAGTGATATCTAAGCACAGTTTTGCCAGAATTGTTGAAATAACTCAAGGATTGCCTCATAAGCATGAGTATGTAACAGAGAATTATAATATATAAAACCAATTGAGTAATAAAATCCACACATTGGTTTATTAGATTCATGCATTCTTAAAATTCTTCAATTACCAGTGAAGTTTCTGAGACATTCTGCTAATTAAAATAACTGTATCTCACAGCCTCAGCCCAAATCAAGAGAGAACACCTCTAAGAAACAATTCCAATGATAAGTTGTTTGTTCAGTGACAATGTTTTTCAGTTCACAGTACAGCATGCATCGTCTGAGTCTTTTTTCCAAACTGCTGTCAATCCAGATTAATTTTGTCCAACTCTCTTTTTGTTATGACAGAGTAGAATAATGCAAGAAAAAGCATAATTAGTCTCATTCTACTTTATCAGAAAGCATGGCCTGTGACAACACTGCTAAAGAATTGGGACTGTCCAGACTAGAGAAGAGACAAGTAGTGGAGGTAAGGATGTCTTTAAACACATCCTTTCTCCTGCAAAGAGGAAAGGAATAATCTATTTTCCATGCTTACTGTTATAGTAGAACAAGAAGTAATAGCCACAAATTCCATTTAGAGAGGTTTAAAATCAGACTTCAGAAAAAGTTTGCCAACCGTGGGGCTAATAAAGTTCCGGAAGAGATTTCCTGGCGGACCATGGAAATGTGTCTGAGCACCTAAGAACAAAGTGGACAGACTTCTCATAGCAATGGTATGGATCTGGTTCTGGTTTGCAGTAATGGCAATATTAATAAAATTGAGGGTAATAGTAGCAATAAATAGCTTCTACAACTTACTGAAGGTAGCACAGTATCACTTAGTTGTCATTTTAACACTGGGTGCTGATCTCTTAGGGGAGATGTACAATCAGGTCACACCAGTGCATTTAGTATTAAATTTACATTGGGGTACTATTGTAAAGATACTTTATTACAATTTTATTACTCTAGCCATTAGAATAAGCTGGAGTTCTGTGAGCATTATTTCATGTCTGTGTGGCATTCTGGAAATGCAGAAGTAATATAGTGTCACCAGATTGTTGGTAAATTATTAAAACTGTCTCTTCTGTCTTGCATCTGTGAATATACTTCAACTTTTCTAGTCTTCAGAAGCATCAGTACCTTCATTCTCTGTGTGCTCGAGAACAATTCATTTCTCATCTTCCTGTATCACACTTCTGTGAATGCTTTCACTGAGCATATAAAGTAGAGTGGCTAGAAGAGGAACGCTGAAAATAGCACATGTTGTCTAGCTTTAATTCCCTGGGCTGATTTTTCTGGAGTAAACAGAAGTAGGAATTCCACCTAGAGCTTCTGCACAGATGTAACCAGTGGCTAAAGCAGAACATGCATGGCATTACATAGGGCTGTTTCTGTGAGTCTGGGCAGGTAAGTAGAATCATTCAGAGACAGTTCTGTAACTTTAGCAGTAAATCTCCTTGCAGTCACACTGCCGCAGGACGGGCCAGGAGAAACACTTGTACAAACACTCTTCAGTTTTTGAATCACAAATCCATGCTATTTTTGTGGTCTTGCACAGGAACATTACAAACGCAGCAGAGCTGACTCCGTGCTAAAGTTTCAACACAAAGATGAACATGAGTTAACACATTGGTTGTGCCAGGTTTCACTAACCTGAGATTAAAAGAGAAAAGGATTTTGAGGACAGCTTGAGGCTATCAGGGAATAGTACAGTCATCCTGACCATCTGAATAAATATTTCTTAATCAGCTAAGTGTATATTAGAGGGAAATTCGTGTTGTCTCAGGAGAATAAAAATATGGTGTTTGTGCTGAACTACACAATGACTTGTCATGCCGCATCTGCCAGAGAATTAAAGCAGGAATAGGATTTGTATTAAAAGCACAGGTACGGTGATGAGGTTCACATAAATACCTCACCAGGGACCATCTCCCAATGTCACTATAGAAATCCCTCGTGAAATATTTCTGTTGGGTACACAGCTAAATGCAATTCAGGACTCTAGCAATGTTAAGCAGTAACTCAGAGCTACATTTCAAAAAAATTAAATGGTTTCTGTGTTTAGCCTAGTTCCTTAAGGCAGCAGTGTTTATTTGATCCATCTGTATCTTCCTATATTTTGTATGTCCTTGCCAATAGCTTTTGAATTTTTCAAACAGTCAGAGAAATTTCACAGATTGCTTAATAGTATGTCTGTCATGTTCTATGAAAATACGTGGTCAGAGAAGCATGAGATCCTAACAGTGTCCTCAGTATGAGCTCTCCCCATAACAGGCACCAGGAGTTCACATGAAGTGGTAATTTATGAAAACCCCAGCTATGGGAGAAGATTCAGAAGGTGATTGTGGTTTGTTGGGTGCCAGGGAAGCCAGTCATAAGACAAAAGGAAACTGAGCTTTATTAGCTTTGCTAATCACAGAACAGTGTGCATTTTAATTACCAGAATTATCTGCAAAGTTACTATCTTGTGTACAGACAGACACAAGGTTTTCTGTGGTAGTGAATGATGTCACAGTGTGACAGAGTAAAAGCTGTGTATGCTATTTTTAGTGTCTGATTGGCCTTGACAGTAATAATACCATTTACAGCACTTTATTCTTCCAAAGCCCATTACCACCACTAATTAATTCTTAGAATACCCCTGAGAGGTGCTGGTTGGAAGATAAGTTGGAGTATTATTGTTTTAACACTGGAAACAGAGACAGATCACTGAGCAGTGATAGTGCTTAGAATAGAATTCAAGTAAAAACTTTTAGTCAAGTGTCAAACTAAGACCCTGCTGAAGATGAAAATTTGCTGTTACACTTTAAAGCCTTATTTAAAGATAAACAAATATATGTAATATATCAAATATTAGTGAATGGATATTAAAAAACATATTTAATATGAATGCACAAGTATGGCATGGATTTAACTGATGCCAGCTCTGTACTAGTCAAATGTCAGCAGGAAGTTTTTCACTAATGTAAACCTCTGCAGGCAGTGTTGGGATGTTCCAATCAAGTCATCAAAAGCCACACTGACGAATAGGAAACAGTCCTCATTGTGCCTTACAGGAATAAGCAGTAATAGAGTTCCGTTTCCATTTCTGTGCAAATAACATGCAGGATGCAGCTGGGAGTAAAAATTTTTATCCACTGTGTACTGTGCAGATTGCAAGTGAGGCCACCTCATTCCCTCATACATCCAGCAGTTTCTCAAATCCACTCAACCCAGGAGGGGTTAGTAAGCCACTTAAATTTGCAAGAAATTTTTTGGAACATGGCAGGGTCCCTACTCTTTCTCCTTACGAGGGAACGGAGGTCTTGAAGAACATTAATGTATATCTTTTAAAAAAAGCAGCTACTTAATTTCCTGGATTTTTCTCATGGCCTTTCTTGTCTTGCTGGGGTGTTTTTGCATACTTCTTGGTTTTTAACAAAAGCTTCCTGACACACACTGGAAATATTCTTTAACTTTTTCTTGCTTTTTATATTTATATTTATATTCCAGACTACTACCTTGGTAGTTTAAAGTACATACTACATAGCATTCCTAAACAAATAAACCTGACCTAACTGTATCTTTCCTAAGATATTTGTTAAATAATAGCATCAAGAAGTATGCATTTTAAATTAATAATTTTAATGAGCAGATATTGACATTCGTAAATACAATCTCTATGTATATATAATTCAGTCAAGTTGTTCTCTCTGTATATATACTAATTCTCATATATGTAGTGATTGTAGTTTTGTCCCTGGCAATCTGGGATGGTCTTTTATTCCTCTGGATGTTGCAGGTCGTTTATGCTTTGACATTTGATGCAGTTCAGCAAGTGCGTGGAAATCGAGTTCAATGAATTAGACAGCACTACAAAGTAATATAGTTTATATGTCGCCCATGTGTGTTTTCTTTTTGTTTTTCCAGTGAATGTCATAACTCTACAGATAGAATAAAAGTGAGAGTATGGGATGAAGATGATGATATCAAATCTAGAGTAAAACAGCATTTCAAAAAGGAATCAGATGACTTCCTTGGGCAAACAATCATTGAAGTAAGAACACTGAGTGGAGAAATGGATGTATGGTATAATTTAGGTATGATTCTTACTGATTTTTTAAGACAAATTTAAGTAGAATCTTACTGTCTTTAACTTTCTTGAGTTCAAAATATTTAGCTTTGATACCAGTATATGACTTCTAAAATACTAAAAATTACAGGTTGGCTTGAAAATGAAAGATACAACCCCCAATCCCTGTCCCCCTGTGCCACTGGCAGGGAAGAGGTAGCAAAAATCAGGAGTGAAGTAAACCCATGAAGAAGGAAGGGGTGAGGGAAAGGTGTGTTCTAAGGTTTGGGTTTATTTTTCATTATCCTAATCTGATTTCACTGGTAACAAATTTATCTTTCCCCAAGTCAAGTCTGGTTTTGGCCGTGGAAGTAACTGGTGAGTCATCTCTCCACTGTCCTTCTCTTGACCCATGAGCCTTTCATTACATTTTCTATGGCCTGTTCAGCAGAGGAAGGGAAGTGACAGAGCAGCTTTGGTGGGCACCTGCCAGAATTAACCCATCACACTCAGACAGAGTAGTCCAGGTTGTTGCTAAAGTCTTCATAACTAAAGGAAAATAATAGTAATTAGTACAGATATCAGGTAGAAAATTAAAGTTATTTCAATTGAAAAGGGGAAAGCAGTAAGTAAATTGCTATGCAGCCTTGTTTGAATATGGGAGATGAAATAAGAAAGATTCTTTACTTCATAGTTAGATATTCTATTTCATGGCCTGAACCATGTGTGAGGTACCAAAAAACATTCTCGTTTTCAACAGCAGGACTCCCTGGCATCAAAAACATTAAACTAGAATCATTTATGAAAGCTTTTCATATGACGTACATGTGTTCTTGGTAGTTACTAGTGTATTATTTTTCTACTCTTCAGAAAAGCGAACAGATAAGTCGGCTGTCTCTGGTGCCATTAGACTGAAAATCAATGTTGAAATTGAAGGAGAGGAGAAAGTTGCTCCCTATCATGTGCAGTACACCTGTCTACATGAGGTATGTTGGAGAAGTTACAGTATAGAAGTTACTACTCAGTTGTTGCATGGATAAGGAAAAAAGGCTACAGAACATTAGAACACTGAAACAAGTAACTGCTGCTGTACTTCAGGACAAATTTATTTTAGATTTCCCATTCTGTGTTGCTGATGAAATCCCGGGTTCAGATACAAAGGCAGAATAACATAAGACCAACAGATTGTTCCTGCCAGGGGGTGTTAGAAAAAGAGGTTGAGCCAGATAAACTCTCCCTGTTCTGTTTTTTGATTTAGTACTTGGATGATCCATACATGATTGCTAACATCAAGAATATACAAACATTTCTATTTTTTACAGAAATATACTGCAAAGGATTTCTTTTCTTTTACAGTAATTCGTACTTTGGAGAGTGAGAAAAAGGAGAAGCACAGACAATATAAAATTTGATTTTCCTTTCATCTAGTTTGATTTGTCAACATTAAAAAAAAATCATCACTGATAAATCGGTGTGTTTTCTGAGAGATTTTTTGTAATTGATTACTCTTCCTTCAAATAGTGATCCATGTAGAAATTCTACTCTGAAAATACAAGTAGTTTCTGAAAGCTGATGGCTGATATAAGGCTGAAAGTTCACCACTAGCAGGTAGCCAAAAAATCGCATTGTTCACCATTTGTAAAATCGGATGTTTAGGGTGTTTGTGCTGATAGATTTTGATCTGAATTTGCAAATGTTGGACCTATGAAGTAAATGACAACATTCAAATGCGTTAAGATAATCCAAGAGACAGTTTTGGACTAATTAGCAAAACCAAGTATTTTGAAGTTTTGGAGTTTTATTCAATCATTGAAAATAGGAAATAAAATCTGCTGTTTAGTTTGTGGGTACATAGGGAGCTAGGCTCCCTAGGTTAACCTCCCAAGGTTACTAAACCTAAACTTTATTGCACACTTTGCACAACTTGAGAGGCACCTGCGGGATTTCTGTTAGCTCCCTGGAACTTAAGGACTTAAATAATGAATTTGAAATTTATTGGTCGCAGATCCAATTAAAATTGAAACACATTATTATTATTATTATTGAAACACAAATATTACAACGTCACAATTTCATTCATTAACAAGGGCATATAAAAAAGTCTCTGCACTATTTTACGTTGCAGTCTTCGCCAGTTAACTGACAGGACTTTATATCAAGGAGATAGTGTGCTGAATCACAAGTCTGCTGACTAGTTTGATCCAGTCTTCAGAAAAATAAACAATTAAAAAATGGACTAACAATTAATATATTAATATAATATATATTATATATATATAAATTAATATATTATTATATTTATATATTAATATATAATCATTATAATAAATATAATTAATAACTATATGTAGGATATATTTTCAGAATGCTACTTAAAAGCCAAAATTTCCTATTTGAAACATTTCTTACCTTTAGAATCTCTTCCATTACTTGACGGAAGTTAAATCGAACGGTGTGGTGAAAATCCCCGAAGTGAAAGGCGATGAGGCCTGGAAGGTGTACTTCGATGATGCTGCACAAGAAATTGTGGATGAATTTGCAATGCGCTATGGAATTGAATATATTTATCAAGCTATGACGTAAGTATTATCATGGCTGGCTTTCTGCCTTGCTGTCAACACCATGTTTGAGGGAAGTAACAAATTTCAAGCCTTCATGATTTCATTTGCCATTTCTCTTCCATTCCTGACTTAAAATTCTCGTTATCATTTTTGTCCATCTGATTCTAGTCAAAGTGCTTCTCATCTGCAGCCAAATTAAGATATGAGCATTTTATAAGCTGTTACTGTTATTACTGCTAATGCATTCCTTAATCGTTATGATACTGATATGTAGCAAGGTTCAGAAAGACTTCCCGTGTTCCAGATGTGACTGGGATGGTAGAACAGGGTTTCACAAGCTCTGTACTCTTTTCTAGGACTACGGAAATTATGGAACAACAGCAGTGTCTATAGTGAGCTTCTATAGTATATGCAAATAATTTGTAGAAGTCATTTTTAACAGTATTTAGACCTATTACTACACTGTCCATTCTGAAGTAGCTGTCTGAACACCTTAGAACACAGCACCGTATAGCTCAGGGGCCTGGAGACATGAGATCCGTCATGTATTCTCAATTTATCCAGCAAAAAGTTTTCTGGTGAAAAGGGCTATATTCTGCTGGAGCTGTGGAAAAGCAGGGGACTCCAAATGAGTCCTCTAAATAAAAAAACGCAGGCTTTTTGTCTTACAGAAACCCAATATTATAGAATTTTTAATCAGAACATCTCTCATTTTTTTGCATCTCTTTACCTCCTAAAAAGAAAAGTCTTATTGTAAGTATGAAGGTACATAAAAATGTGAAGTTTTCTTTTTATTGCAGGATATAATGACACCACCTGCTATTGCAATGAGCTTGTCTTTCACTTTATATAGCGGTCTGTGAATTATTGTATTGTTCATCTAAGAGAAGGGTAGAGGATTTATTTTGTAATATATACATTTTTAATGATCTTCCTTCAAGGAATTTACATGGTGTTCTACAGAATAATTAATGTAACTTGAGAGTTCCTCTGTTGTATACCTAAACTACGTATGGAGGAATTAATGTGTTGGCTTTCAAGAATATTTGTGTTTTCATGTTTAGTTTCTCTTTAGCCCTCTGTGATTAAGTTATGTCATTTATTGACTTAACCTGGTATTGTAGTTTTATAAGTTGATTTAAAATGTTATTGCATATTTACCAAAAAGTTAGTTATAGAGTTGTTCATGCTGTGTGTATCAAAATGAATTCAGAATTTTGACCAGAAATGAATTCTTAAGAGCTATTAATGCCAAAGGAGGGCTGTTATTAGCGATTTGCTTAAGAAACAAAGGGCTTATTTAACATTAGGATTCTCTTAACTGTAGACCCAATACAGCATAGCTGTATTTTTGACAGACAACCTTACCTGTAAAATTATTTTGAAGTTTGTTTTTCTTCATCTCTTGATGTATTCTAGTACTACAAAACTTTCCAGAAAAAGTTTGAAACTGGTTTTAGAAATTCAGATGTTGTCAAACTCAGCACTGCAAAAATAGCAATATAACTGATGTGAGTATATAAAATATTTTTTACTTAAAAGTGGCAGAAATTGATACGTTATATTTTTTTATAAAGAAGATGCTTTATTTTTATCTCAGTAAATAGCACAATGTACAGATATTCATGAAAAGGAAGTAACATGGAGCTGGGCAAGTACTCCAACACATTTTTCAGGAGTCCTTACTCAAAAATTCTGACCAAGCCACTTTAAGTTTAAATGACCTATTTTGCCTTGTCCTCTTTTTGTTCTTGCTTTCTTCTATACCTTTTCCCCCAAATTTCCTTGATGTTGATGACTGCAAATCAGGTATCTGAAGGCAGATGAAATAAGAATGTGAATTCAATATTGGTAGTCACAAGAAATAAAAGCTAAGATTTCATTGTCCCCATACCCATATCCTTTTGTATTTTAAAATGTTACATGTCAATAATGAGCAGTGCCTGTTTGAGGGGAAGGCCCCAGCCTGTTTAAGTTAGGAGTGAAATCAGTGATGAATGCAATCTCAAGCAATACTTGGAGAAGAATATATATTCATGTACATTGTTGTGCTGATTCATCTGCAGACATGTCTCAGAGCATTCAGACTTTGGGGAGAAGAGTAGTGAAGACTCTAAGTCTATTTGTCATGAGGGATTTTCTTTTGGACTGTTATCTGTTGGTTTTATATCTTTTTATGAGATTACCTTTTTCTTCTGGAAAAATTTTAGTGGCTGGAAGAAAATGTACAGCTTCTTGATTTGGGAAATAGAATTATCAGATTGCATTTAGTAACAAAGGTCTCATACTAAAGCAATTTTCTACTGTACGACAGAGAGAGAATTTGAATGTAATCACTTTGCCCAGAGAAATATTGTGTAAGCAATTTTTGCTTCAGAATCTAGTTGCAGAGTACTTCTACTGCGTGTCTCATGATAATATTGCAAGTTAAAACGTTTGTGTTTGTAAATGCAAAACTGACTATGCTTTAATACTCCATGATCCAGACCCCAGAGTGCATCTGCACTTCATCAGGCCACGTGAGTTTCAAGGTTCTGCTAATGAGGTGCTCATTTTGCCTGAATGTAATTTTTAGTGTTCGTATTTGTTTTAAGGTTAGCTATTGTATAAAGTTCTAATACCCAGTTAGTGATAAGCAGTTTTGACCCTTTTAAGTATGGATAGATGGCATATGCTGGAGTAGGAACATATGCCTTTCTGCATTTCTACACAATGTAAACCTGATTAAGTTCCCTAAAGTACCACTGTCTGAAACGTTTTGGCATCCTCTTTCACTACAGCAATAAACAATCCTACTTGTCTATCATTTCTGGTTTATGATGGTGGCTTTGTCATCTATGATCCCCTTAATAAACCCTGAAGATTTCTTTCTAGCTCTCAATATTTATTTATATCTATTCCTTTAGAGCACAGAAATAATATTTCAAAAATATAGTCTTGATTTTCTAAATACGGTGAATATACTCATACTGGAATTTGGGTATCAGCCCAGAAGATATCACACAGGTGGTTACCTGTCTGCTCTAGTCATTGTCCCCAGCGAGACCTTTCTCACTAAACTTAGAATGAGAATGAATTCGGGTGTGATTGCACCTCTTGCTGGAAGCATGCAAGTTTTTATGAGATAAATGTAGGCATTTTTCCCTAAAGATGCTGACTTAGGCTGTCTTACTCTCAAGATACAGATTACAATTGCACAGTTCCTGAGCAAGGAAATCTGCTTTAAGTTACCAGATGTGGAATTCATGTGAATAGAAAAACAACTATCGACCCAAACCAAAATACAACAAAAAGACTGCTTCTGTTGCAGTAATTGCAGTTCTTTGAAGTCTTGACTGAATAGGTTACATAATCCACTCTTCTTTCTTATGATTATTTTATTCTTCCACCCCTCATGGAGTCCATATTAGGAAAAGAAAAGAGAGACAATTACAGCTGTTCTTACATGGTTCAGATGAGATTTTTTTTTTTATGATGGGTAGCAGCCAGATAGACACTGTTAGCCCCATGAATGGTACGTGTGACTCCCAGAAGTACAAGCATAGATATGTGAGACAATAGGGAATAAAATAGGTATCATAGAAAACAGGAAGAAAAAGTAGAAAAACAGCACAGTGATCCAGCTGGCCTTTATTTTGATGACTGTGGTGACTGATGGCAATTTATGTTGTAAATTCAACATCTAGAAGGAATCATACTGGAACTTTATTTACCTACATGTATTAAGCCACCACTCTGCCATCAAGAAAAAGTAACCTTTTTCCTCTCATTCATCTTTCAACGTATTTTTTTTCTCTTTAGAAGGCAAAAATCTGAGCACATATTGAAACAGTGTTTGACTAGACACTGAAATTACACATAATATCAGCAACCTGAATTTACTGTGTTGTAGAGTCAAGTGCAATAAAAGCTCTATTAAGATCTTTGCTTCTTACTGGCAAGAGTCACCACAGGTAGAAGCTAATGATTCTCAATCAGCAACATAGCTCTCATTCCAGCAGGTTAATGGGCGCTGACTATGTCATCTTGTTCTCCTGCTAGTTTTCAATTAATGTGGCAGCACTGCAAAAAGCACACAAATTGCCCATTAAACTAATTTTTTATTGATAGCATTTGCTTACTGATGAGTACAGCACATCAATTAGACTTCTTTCTTCACTAATTCATGCTAGCAGAAATATTGGAAGAATCCCAGGCACTGCCTGTTGGTCAGGAAATTGCATAGTAAGGCAGTTGGAGCAAGCAGGCCTGATTTCAGACACTGCTGTAGCTTAAGCAGTGCAATATTGCTCTAAAACGTGAGACATAGCAATGGATGCTGTGCCATCATGTGCCCACTAGAAATGGTTAATAACTCATGCTATTGGCTCCTGTTTTCAAAGACCTGCAAAAACAAAGATGGATTTACTTTGATTTATTCATTTTAGCAAGCAGAAGGAAGCCGAGGAGCTGGCAGGTCGCTGATGACCTGCATTATCAGGACTCTAAGAGTCATGACCCATATTGTGTACTTAATTGGTTCTGTGAACATTAGAGATTTTAATTAAACGATGGAAAGAAACAAAAATCTGTCACAGATGCTTGATTGTAATTTTCACTAACCACAATACAAGTGAAACAGTGCAGTGATACAATAAGGGCAGAAATTATACCAATAGGTTTAATTTTCCTTGTGAAAAATTGGTACAATTTGGGTCTATTTTCAAGATAAGAGCTCGGGACAGATCATGGGTAGCTCATTGTGAAATGGTCAGAAGAATCTACGGAAGACACCTTAAATGTTGACCCAGGCAATTTTTCTGTTGCCTGTCATGTTCCCTGAAGGCAGCTGAGACAACCTCAATGATTTCTCTGCTGCTGACCCCTCCTTTTACCTGCCTCCTCCCTCAGCAGTGTATGTTTCAGGTATGACTCTAAGGCCAGTGGGATTATCAGTGGCTTTTTATCTCCGGATTGATGTTATTCATGCACTAAGGACCTTTAGGTCCATGAAAAGATCTTTGGAAATCGAAGGTCATCAGTAAAAGTATTAATTATTTTGTTGTCAGTTTTTGAAAACTGGTTCTGATCATCCCTACGTATATTTCTCAAACTTAATCTTAGGTAAGGAGATATTTCTATTAGCTTTTTAAAGGTTTCCTTTGTTGGTGAGAACCACCTGATATCACTATTGTATTTTATTACAAAGGAAAGTATTATTCTTCTACTTGACAGAAAACATGTGAAAATGAAACATTTTCTAAGGGTTAGAGAACTGTGTTGTTCTTTTGTTGAATTCACATTGCAGTATTCAAAAGCACTTCTTGAAAATGCCGGTGATGAATTAAAGTTTTGGTAACACTATTCCGTGAGCACATAGCTGGGAATGCTGGATTCTAGTCCTGGCCCATGTGATTGGTTTGCTGTGTAGTTTTTAGCAGTTTCTCTCAGTTATGTAAAATGCAGATAATAGCACTTAATGATTGCCCTTACAGGAAAATAATCTTGAATGATGTCTTGAAAGACGATTTGGGCAGTGACAACATTTAAGTACTTGGCTTAAGTTCAGCAGGAGAGTTCAATTGTACCTTGTGTTAATTTTTTTCTTGGAAGGGCATTAGTGCCCAGGTGGTTCAGGCCCAGCACACTGCTCTGCCTTATGCTCCTGAGGAGGAACAGGAGAGAGGAGCCAGAGACTCCAGCTAAGAGGAGCATGTGGCCAAATCAGAACCTTCAGTCATACAGAGACTGATTGGAGTTTCTTGATCCTCTTCTGTTTGACTTTACACCCATTTTCAACACCATGTTTTCCTAATCCCCCTCATTCTCTTTCTTATTTGTGTACATTTAGTCTTTATCCCTTTATTTCCTTCTTAGTCCTGCCTAACTATGAATCTTGAAATTAGGAATTTATGTTTGCAATGATGATTTTCACTCTCCTCATGCGTCAGGTCTTTCATTCATTTGTATCTCTCACATTTTGTTGTGTTAGAAGCTCTTTGTATGCTGCCAGCAGGCACCTCCTGTTTTGTTAAACAAGTAAACAGTACTGCTACATTGCACCTCTGGTTTTGGCTGCTTTGGGTTTAACAGACTGATTACCCAAATTTTACTAGCTTGGGTTGAAGTGGAGCAGTTTCAGTTATGGCCTAATTCAAATTAAGGTGAACCCGGAAGCTTCTTGATGGCCTCACCATTGATTAATAAGTAGCCTAAAATAAAAGCCACAATGCTGGTTTGAGTCTTTTTGTTGGCAACAATTAAATCTTTTTCCGCTATGGATGCCTGGGGCTTTCTATGATGATGAGGTTGATTTTTACTGTTTCTTTAATAAATGAATCTTTTGCTTAATAGCAATTAAAATAGTTAAGTCATGTTTTTGTGTTTAGGATTAACAGAGTGAGAACTGAATATGATGTGGCCAGTTTGAAAATATCATTGTGCAACAAGTGGCAATCATATCAAATGTCTGAATTTTCCATGAGGTAGCTTGAAAGTTATATCATTGGAGTTAAAAAGAAATTTTAATGGGAGAAGAAGCAGATTCCTTGCCATCTTTGATAACTGTTGCTTTGTTTGAATTGCAGACACTTTTCCTGTCTCTCTTCCAAGTACATGTGCCCTGGTGTTCCAGCAGTTATGAGTACATTGTTGGCCAATATAAATGCTTTCTATGCTCATACAACAGCAGCAACTAATGTATCTGCTTCAGATCGCTTTGCTGCTACTAACTTTGGGGTAAGTAGATTTCCTTTTTTATTAGCGTTCTAGTCCTATTTTTTTTTTTTTTAGTATATTCCACATTAACTTCTACATTCAAAATATTTCATTAATTGCTCATTTTAAAGAGTAAGGGTTGTTGTTAGCTTTTGAAAATTTTACCCTGAGTCTTTAAAATCAATTATTATAAAAGCCAGAGAAGATGCTGCTCAGTTTCTTGTGAGGCATAGAGGGTAGAAAGCATTGGCACACATTCACAGTACTAAAATCTCCATCAGTTTTTTGTTTTATTGCCATGGGGCTTGCAAACTGCAATAGACTAAGTGTTGGATGCAATTCCTTTCTTGGGCTGTGTTATCAGTGAACTCATATTAACCTAATAGATGTAGCCGTAAATGCTGCTCTTCTCACAAGAATCCATAATTCTGGACTCTCTCTTATTTTTGCTCATACTTTGTCCAAGTCCTGGATTTAGGTATCATGAATTTTAGGAGGCATAGTAGCATTTCAGGATGTGGTAATACTTCTTTTGTTATTGCTAAATTTTCTTCTGTGGATAAGTATCTCACAGCATGGACTTCCTAGTCTTTGAACATGATAATAAGTAAATATACATTCACTCCTTATTCTGATTTCCTCACCTACTCTCACAGGAAATTGAGAGCAGGAAGGCAGAGCAATAATTCAAAGAGGTTGCCTTCATAGTTCTGGTATTACACATGATACATAAAGTATAAATGCAATCTTATGCTGAAAAATGCATTTATTCTTTCCTCTTTTTGCTTTTTTTAGTAGGGCTTTTATTTGTAGGGCTGATATGAAAGGTGTATTTGATGTAACAGTTTTCATAAAATACCATTTATTGACATGAAATAAAATATTAATCATAATTAAAATTTATTAAATACAAATTAAAATTTCAACTTTTATTTGAAGTAGTGTTAGAGGCAATGGTACTCTTTTCCAGTATTAGAATAATAAAGGCACTTAGCTTTTCAAGACAAAATAGAAATTATACATTTGGATGAGTAAGCCAAGAATGACTTAATAGCTTTGTTGAAACAAGTCTTCTCTTTCCATATTCAAGCTTTATTAGACCTTTGACTTTGATGCAAACTTTGACATTTAGAATGGTTTTTCATCCATTTTTTTCCATTTTTCTAATGATCAGAACTAATTTTGTCCTCAGACTGAGCAGAGAATTAGTCCTTCCTCTGATGTTAATGCCAGTTTGCCTTTGACGCAATTCCAATCCAATTCATAGTTCAACAGATGGATGGAAAAAGAGTAGTGGGCATCACTTATAGAGATTTGGAGCTCTTTTTTCAAACAATTGACTTATAGGCAAAGTATTAGATTATTCTTCTCTCGTGGGTCAAAAGGCATTTTTTAGTGAATAGCTGCACATCATCCATCAAAAAGAACATCTCAAATTCAAGTCCTCAGGCTACAGCTGGGAATGATATGGCCGACTGAATATTTCAGTACAGATTTATAACATGACGAAAAAGTTCTCTTTTGATTGATCCCTTAAGGGAACTGTGCCAAATTAGTGGGGTTTGGTGTAGGTTAGAACTCCGCTGATGAGAGGCAGTGCACAAAGACTCTATTTTCAAATTACTGATCATCACGTTGGAGGGATGGTGCAGATACAATCAGTGCATCCTGAGAGCCATCAGCTATCATCTCCTGCTTCTTCCAGAAGTCTTCTGCTTTCACATAGGCAGAGAAGATTTTGCACAGTTTTGTGCAGTAGACTATGGAATATTTTCTAACATGGTAATTAGAAACTCTCACTAGTATTACTTGAGAATGGCACAACTCAGCTGGAAATCTCACAGCAAAATGCTTTCACTGCTTCATCTATCAAGATAACAAGTTAATCTTCACATTTGAAAGGAAAAAATATAATTGCATAGTATTACTATTACTTGACTTATTCCTACAAAAGCCACTGTTTCAGAAGTATCATTTTCAATCATACTTTTGCACCAAATTCTGTTGCAAATAAGCATCATTTCTTTCTTATTAAAGGGATGTGGAGGTGCTTTCTTCAAGAGTTTAATCAACTGCAAGGCAAATATAAGACAGGAAAATGTTGTATTGCAAAATCTTTGTGACCTCACTAATGTGTTGCACAGCTGCACAGTGTTTAATGCATACCAGTTAAATCACAATATAGGATAGAAAGGAAAAATAAAATGAAAGAAGATGCATTGCCTGTTCTTGAAACACAGGTATTTCAAACCATCACTTGTATATGAAATAATGGAAAAACAAATTGATCTTCAAGTAAGAGTGGAAAGAAGCAGTCTAAAACCTCAGCAATTACAGGAACCTGCAAATTCTAGTGCAACATATTCTTGTTTTCTTTTTACAGAGAGAAAAGTTCATAAAGCTGTTGGATCAATTGCACAATTCTCTGCGGATTGATTTATCTAAATATAGGGTATGTACAACATATTCTTTCTAGAGTCAACATGAGCCCCAAATCCTTTGGAACAAAAATTTACAGAATTTAAGCTGTGTAACACCAATATTTTTCCAGTCTGACAAAGAGAAAAAACTTAGTACTTTCTTTCCAAATGCTAAGAATGGGTCAAGGAATAAACACATATTCAAGACAGAGTAGTATTCAATAAGTTTGATTAAATTGGTCTATAACTAGTTGATTAAGTTAATTTATCTGGGAATTACCTTTGCTGACTCAGGTAGTGAAAAGTGCAAATACATTTTTTCTGAGAGACTGGCACCTTTGCTACAACTTGCATGCTAAGATGCTAGTAATGTTGAGAGTCTTGTCTCCTCATTTTTCTGTGTGACAGGAATTCCAGTTTCACTTCTGCCTCATGGAATCTCCTTCCACTGAGGTATGCTCCAAATCCAGCCTTTCAGGAAAGCATGCACTGGATACCTACCAGTTACCATATGGTTCTGAACTCCCTCTCCTTCTCTAGTCCACTGGATCATGAAACTTTTGGACAATACCTAAGTTAGGGCTTCATCACCTATGGCTCTCCTTTCAGCTTCTAGGAATGGCAGCCTCCAAACAAGGATTTCTCTGTTCATCTGGCCTGCTCTCCAAAACTGGAGGAGAAAGGGAATATTTAAAAGAACTCCAAGGCATTAGAGGGAGCGGAAGTTGCACACATACAGCTTTTAACACCATATCCTTTGTGCAGCAGATATGTTCATCATAAGATCTTTTAATTTTGAAGACTGTTATCTAGATAGCATTGTAGCATGAGGGGCTGATGTTTCATTAGTAGGAAGTTATTTCAGTAACACTACTTCACATCAGTCTGTTAACCCAGAGATCATAAAAAAATTTATTATTTCTACATTAAGCTTACTACTGCATTTATGCCTGCAAGTTTTGTATGTGCCATGGAAAACCCATAAATGGTTTTCTTTAGCAACAGTTTCCAGAATTTTGTAATATTTTTTACTCCATTCAGGTTTTGGAAATATCACAATATTTTATATTTTTCATATTACAAGTGTAGGAGCATTATCAAAGGTGTTCCTACTCATTTCCAAGGGATATTCATCATTAACTACCTCACAGTCAGAGTTCAGGTAACACGAACATCTCTAATCCTTCCAAGCAGCACCTTAGGTTTTCTTAGAGGGTTTTTGACTAGTTGTTCAAGGATTTTACTTGTAACTCAAATTTTACATGATTCCTCTTTCCCTGATTCACCAGGATAATTTTCCTGCCAGCAATTCTGAAAGACTCCAAGATCTGAAATCAACTGTGGACCTGCTTACCAGCATTACTTTTTTTCGGATGAAGGTATTGTCCTTTACTGCACAAATAAATTTCCTGAAGGAAACCAAAAATTTACTAATTTTTAATTAGTTTAAAGTCAAGTTGCAGAAAGCAAACTTAGCTGAACTCCTTAGGAGTCATGTAGAGCAATCGTTTCCTACTGATATAATAAAATCACAAGTCAACCAGCAAAATGGGTGTGATAACTACTTGCCTTAGTCATTCCAAAGGTTGAAATCTAAGTGGTCAAGCATGGAAATATTTTTGGAATGGAATGGTACACATTAATATTACTGAATGAAAAAAGAGAAATACAAAGTAACCTTTGTCATAATAGCATGGGATTCCATTGCATTAGGCACTACATAAAGAGAATTAAAATAATCCATTGAATTACTGTATCCTGAAATGGAGTAAAAAGATGAACCCTTTGCTTTAAATACATAACTGCTATTTGTCTGATATTCCTGTTCAAAGGAAAGCGCATAATTACATGGTTTAATTATTCCCTAAATAATCAAAAAACTTCTAAGATGTAAACCCTAAGATGTAAAGATGTAAACTCTTGGGCACACATGCCTCTTGCATCATAAGAATATTTTAATTCAAATAAAACTTAGTGATAAAATCTACTTGCTTAAGCACATAATTTAAGGTATCTTTGAACTAAGTCCACCTTAATTCAACATAATTCTAATTATTTTTATCATTGCTTTATTTCAACACTTTTCATCCTGTATAACAGAACTACATTCAACACTTGGATTTTTTCTGTTCAATCTAATTCTGACATTCTACCATTTATGAAATATTTTATTAGGTCCTGGAGTTGCAGAGCCCCCCTCGAGCCAGTACTGTGGTGAAGGACTGTGTAAGAGCCTGCCTGGACTCAACTTACAAGTACATTTTTGATAACTGCTATGATCTCTACTCCCAATTAGTGGATCAGGTAAGGTCAATATGAACTTGTGCTATTGCTCATTCATAGTTAGCCTTAAGTAAATAAAAAGCCTCCCAGTGCTTGTTCATATCAAAGCACTCAGATTTTCATTTTATTTATGCACAAAGGAGCAATATACCATAAATACACCTAGAGACAGCTATAAACTCTAAAATGTTTAACAAGATGAGTTTCAAACTGGACACGTTAACTCCTAATGGAGTCATCATGTTAGACATTACTGTAAAATTGTCCAGTGGATTTGGGAAGGATAACGTTTGACTGGTTACTGTTCATGTAAGATCTGTAACAGGAAAACAGTTATTTAAAATCTACCATTTCACTTCTGTAGCTTTAGGGAAAAAAAAATTATTTTGTTGAAAATGATACAGTCTTTCCAGCCTTCTGTTTTAGCACCTGTGATGCATACTTGGATCCAAGCTTTAGTAACTGCTTTAAGAAAGCAGAGGATAATTCTGAAATATGTCTTAATACTGATCTGTCAGGTTGAACTGTCAATGCAAAATAACTATAGCATTTGTTGTGTTCCAAATGTCAGGCAAAATCCTTGAGAATGCTGTTTGTTTTTTTCTATAATATGGTCATTCTATAAGTAATGTTAGAATTAAGTACTGTCTTAAAGGAGCATCACTGCTTTATCATATTACTTCTTGTACCTCGTATTTGCATTCTGGATGGTACACTGAAAACACGGTAGTTCTGTGACTATTCCAGCCTTGAATAGGATTAATTAAGTTCTTCGGGTAAATGCACACTTTTTGTGTAGAATATAATTAATAAAAACATTAAATTTCATCTGAAAGCATATTTCGCTTAAATCCACAATATGAATTCCTGTATTTCAGGAAAGGTGATATTTGCTATGTATTCAACATTTCTGAAACAAGAATTTATTTTCTCATGTTGAATTCCTGTTATGTGAGAAAACTGACCTGTAGCTTTGAATGTAAGAATTTCTCACCAGCACCAATAAGCACGCTACACTTAGTGCTCATGTGTGTTTATCCTGCAATGGATTATACTGCAAGCAGAGTAGGAGAATAAATTAGTGGAAGGAGCAGCTTCAGGCCTCACACCTATTTACATCATAAACTGTTCTGTTTTCTTGCTACCGTTTACTCTGCAGTAATTTGATGTTGTCTGTTAAATATACTATGAAGTGCTGCTATACTGGGTATTACATAAGTCTGCGGTTTATCAGCAGATTCTACTCTTCAGTAAACAGCTAAAAGTGATGAAGTCTTACTTCAAAGCGTTGTGACAAACTGCAAAAGCTTATCTGTATTCAAAAAATTCACAACTTTTTAATGTGAATCCATACAGTTGTTTAGCCTGTCTATTTTTAAAAATGGTTTTAAAGTGCAGGGATATTACAGCCTTTCTGCTTGGTAGAGAATGTGAAACTTGCTTAAGTAATGGTTCTCTCCAAATTAAATATGAGGCAGAACAGGCAATGTTGTTACTATATTTTTCTCTCACACAACTCTACTTAATGGTGAAGAAATAAGAAGTCCTGAAATTAAAAAAAAATCCACAAGTATTCACTCAGTTGGAAAACTGAGTTAACTGCATTTCACTGTGTTTCTGCACCTCTTGAGTCCTCTTTCACAAGATCTCCAGCAGGGGCAGTTTTACGTGGAAACTTTCAGCAGATAATTGTCTGTACAGTTAAAATCACCACACAGTGCAAGAAACTTCAGTGAAGATGTGTAAAAAGCAAAATTTAAAATAAATAGATTGTATTCAAAATAATTTATTTCTAACAGCAAATCACTTTAACAATCAAGACAATCAAGCAACAATCACATATAGTCTTAATGCCAGACAGTAAAACTTTTTTTCACAGAAGGTGAGAGACAATTCTGGGAAATATAACTAGTCTAGCTTTAATAGAGAGATGAGTAAAATTAATTCAGAACACTGCTTAAATTCTGCATCAGCTCTTGAGTTGTACAAGGAGATTGTGTTCAGCATTATCCTATTATAGCTTCCCATCAATATGTCCACACTTGCATTTGGTTTTAGAAACACAGAAGTATGCAGCTTGTTTGAACCTATAGATCTGGAGGCTTTCCAGTGAATCCAGGTGACTGGCTTGTGGTAGCACTGTTATTATAATGAAGCAATAACCAGTATTGTAATTTACATTTCATTAGCTTTGTGTCCAAGCCCCTTAGATTCCACCAGATTCCACCCTTAATCCTTCTTCAGTGCCCATTTCCTTATCTCTGCTCACCTCCCCATCAGGTGAGGTCTCCCCTCAGAGAGAGGAAGGGAGCTCATCCTAGCGTGGTACTGCAGCACAGGAGGTTCATGTTTTGGCTGCACAGCTGAGCTTTGAGCTGTGACTGCTGAGAACTGAAATCGATGAACCCCGAAGCAACAAGAAATGCTTCTTATGTAGGTCACCACCTGCTCTCCCTCAGGGGGAGGGCTGGCAGCTGCTGAGGCCCCTGCTCGCTCAGGGTGTGTGTCTGTGTGTAACTCAGGGTGACCACTTTCTGCAGTTGCTTTGGGCTGCAGCCTAAATTCTCAAACGTGCCTGCCACAGTATTTCTAGAAAATATGCTTCATGTCTGAATGTGTGGGATTGTTTAAGTTTGAAGTGAAAATAGAGCACTAACTGTTAAAACTGAGTGTGCTCAAGCTGGAGGTTTTGGAAATTTGCCACTATAAACACAACAAGTAAATCACAAAATATGCTCAGCAGTCTCCATTTCCTCTTTTTATTGCTCTCTACCTTTGTGTCAGACAGACAATCACTGTTAAAAAGCTGATGTCCTGCAGCAAAATATCACCCCTGAGGATATTTCCTGGAGTGAAGCATTGCAAATGCTAACAATATGCAAAAATGTCATACTACAGTTCCACACCAGAATGCAAAGAGCAGCTGATGACAAAAACCAAATGACTACTACAGATAGTAAAACATGATAGCTTGACAGTCTTACCGACATGTATATTACCGTCCTCATTATTGGATACAAAGCCCTCTGATGAAGAACTATCTAGTTCCTTATGAAGCACGTGCAGTATTTTCTCTTTTAATTAACAGTGATCTGAGTTAAGTGCTTAGCTGCCCTATATTGAAAAAAAAATGTCTTGGAGAAGTAGTTTAGGAAGCAATTTAGTAGATTTCTGACTCAATTTACAGATATGTCACTCTTTCTGTTTTCTTAAGAAAATAAATTTTGAAATCCTGGCTGGTGCTTACAGTGACTGAAGTCCCTTCAATAATTCTTTTTGCAGTCTTCTCCACTGAGTGACACCAATAAGATGCAGACCATGCTCTTCATGTTATCTGAAGAGCTCTTGATCAGTACAAATAATTTCATGACTGATAGCACCAAAATGCTGGAATAAAACACCGGAGTACTTTATATTTGTTCAGCTCACCAGAACAGTGCTGGTATTCTACCTGATGTTAGACACCTTTACTTGAGTCTTTGCTCAGCTCTGCTTGTTGTCACAGCACAGAATGGTGCAGACAGGAGGTAACAAAGAACAATTGACTCATTCAGGAGCCAGGTGTTGTTCAGCTGCAGCAGCACAGTACTCTGCCCTTGCAATTTATCTCTCATAGGGGTACAGCACCTTAGGTTGTGTTGATAATGTACTAAAAACATCCCAGCTTCTGGGAATCAGGCCTGTAAATGAGCACATGGATGGGCCTATGCTTTGAGAGCTGGCTCAGTTTTGCTTTACTCAGCTGTGAGTCCCTGGGCACTTTTCCATTTGGGATTTGGGAATCCAAGCCTCATGGTTGTTTTGAAGGTGTACTTTTTTTTCCTTTAGAATAAATGACAAAAAAAAATTAGATTATTAGTTTCTAGTAGAAATAGTGCAAGAATTGAAGCGTGATGTGATCTGTAATCTTCAAACACATTCAAAAGTATGAAGTGGGAAATAAAGTACAGTAGCAAAAACTGTGTTTACTACAGGGAGTCCTATTTTTCAAGCATGCATATTTCAGTGTCAAGTAATACTTCTTGTGAGGCACTTTGTTATATTTACATATTGCTTTAGATTGCCTGAAAAGGTTCTGACTTCTTCAAATCTGGCATGCAGAGGGTACTTGGAGATCTCTCCTTGTGTTGCAGCATTGTGTTTGATGGGCAGCATGTTAACCACAGTAATAGAAAAACATTTGGTAAATTACTTCAGAACAACAGAAGAATGCAATGGGGTATTTCCAACCCCATTCTGAGAATTCTCTGTCAGAGGAAGACCAAATCTTACAGATAAAATTGCTTCTTAGCTGCTTGTCTGAGAACACTGGTTGGAAAGTCAAAGAGCTTGCAGTAAGTGAGGGGCTCAATTGGGTCTTCCTCCACCCTGCAGAAGCAGAACACTTTTGGGTCAGTGGGGCAGATCAAAACCACAGTATCACTTGGCTGGCCACTCCAGAGGAGCTATGCATGTTATACTGCCCTGAACAGAAAGACCAGTTAAACCTGCTCCTTTCACATGCCAGTCCTTGAAGAAAAAGGCTGGAAAGTCTTAATGAGAATTTATCCAAAAGAATTCTGTTCTACCTCAGTTGGTACTGGAGAATACATAAAATACAGTTGCCTGGAGAAGGTGTGGATGCCCCATCCCTCGAAGTGTTCAAGGCCGGTTTGAATGGGACTCTGAGCAACCTTGTCTAGTGGAAGGTGTCCCTGCCCACAGCAGGAGGATGGAAAAGGTGATCTTTGACATCACTTCCAACCCAGACCATTCTGTGATGATTCTGTGAGCAGGGTTTCAGTTTCAAATAAGAGAATGGTTTGGGAGTTAGTTAGTTACTGTGCAACAGCACTGCACAGGGAAATCCCTCACAGGTTTTCAATGCATGTCTGCAGGTGGTTTCTGGCTTTAGCCTCTCTAAAGTAAATTCTGTAAAGCTAGATTTTCATTCTTTTAGATATTAAAAAAAAAAAAACCTTAAAAAATTACATAAAATTCTAAAAATAGGCAGGCATACTATGTAAATGTCTACATATGTCTATATTTTATATATAGTGCATATTGTATATTCCCTGGTGATTCTACATGAAGTAATATTATATGTAATATAAGTAATAAATAATGCAGTTTAAAATATGGAAGAATTGTTAAAATTAATATTTCATTATCTACGGCTGGTCTCTAAAATTGCCCTCTGTAGCCTTGTGCTGATCAAGGCTACTGTGGTTGTTTGCATTGAGTTTCCACTCTGTCATTATTTATATAGAAAATATTGTATTCTGAAACCTGGGTTAGGGCTTGCAGCAGACAGCAATATAAAACTTTCTGATATCACAGGATTCAATTTATCAAAGTCACACAGATACTAATGGGTATTGATTGCACAGAACATAACAAAATAAAAACAAAGCAAAATAAAACCAGGCCTTCATCCTACAATCTGGTAAAATCAGTGATGAGAGAAGTGTAAAGCCCTCTCTTCTTCAGACCAGGCTTTACAGATTTGTCTCAGAGTTATATAGATATAAATTTTAATCTTGCTTCACACTGTGCCTGAGATTGCTTTCTCCACTCTCAGCCACTTTTCTAGAGTACAAAATGTTTGCTTGTCAACAGTTTAGCCTTTTTTTCTTTCCATTAAACTCAGAAAATTTGCTCTACATTTTGTTTTTTCTTTAAGAGAATATCAAAATACCAGTAATTATTTTAGAGGCTCTGTGCTGCATGATCCATTGTTTGCATATGTATTCAGGTGACTAGGAAATTGATAGTAAAAGGGAATTGAGAAAAACATGATTCAATGCCAATAAAGAATTTATTTCAATTCATATCTTATGAAAAATTGCTCTTACTTCCTCTTTCTGATTTTGATGTCTTCTGTTGCAAAAGACAAAGAGTTATGCATCACCTCATTTGGATGTTGCATTAAAAACCCACAGAGAATCTCCAGTACTTACTGTATTTGTGAATCTTAAGTGAATAATATGACTTCTCTTTAAGGACACTTTTCTTATAAGGTGCTTGCTACAACTCTAGGTGATCCTAAAGACAAGAAGTATCCAAGTCAATTAATATGAGAGTATAGAAATCTGTATTGTCAGGTCTTGTTGGTGAGACATCATCCACTGTTATTGCTGGTTTGATCTGCCAGCAGAAGCCCATCAGGAATATCACTCTTGTGCCTTTGGCAAGACATTTATTGACCTTTTGAGTACAGGACATCTTCTGGCATTTCATGGTTCTGTGCATGTGGGCAGCGTTACCATCCAAAGTGATGTTACAGGAGGTCAAGATGCTTTATGTAGCCTTTTCTGTGTAAAAAGGCTTGTGCAAAAGAAAGAGATTCTGGTAATTGGCAAACTTTCATTCATATCAGTATTTGGAAAGGTCTCTTGGTTACTGGAACTGTCTGTGATCTGAGCTTGTTCAGTGCTGTATCAAACAAAAACAGAAGACAGGAAACTTCAGAAAATCATTTATTTTAAAATTAAGAACCACTGATCATTTTGTCATCTTGTTGTATCAAGAATTTATGTTCCTCTTGACCTTTTCAGTGGTATTTTTTAAAAATTCTCATTATTGTTATCATCCTCTACAATAATAAGCGGTATTTAGGGTCTCCTGTATCTTCTCACTGTATTTGTGCCAGTGTGACACTAATTACATATATCAGCTATTTAGTTCATGCTTTTACACTGACCGTTTCTTTCAAATGGATATAATGAGAGTGAAAAAAAAATCTAGAGAAAAATTCATGGTGAAATCAAACTTCCACCACTGTTTTACCTCATTATAATAGCACTGTACCAAGCCTTCCAGAATTGGGGAAGCATTTGGACAATACTGTCAAACACAAGTGTGGGTTTGGGCACTGCTCTGTGCAGGAATCCAAGAGTTGGACTCTAATCCTTGTGAGTCCCTTCCAACTCAGAGTATTTCATAATTCTATAATGATTCTACCAAGGCATCTGTTGTACATAAAGGGAAAAAAAATACTGATGATAATAAGGTAAAAAGAGCTTGAATGATTCTAAGCATTTCTAACTCACTAGTTAGATTTTAAGATAAAGAATGGAAATAACAACTGGGCATGGACAGAGTATGCGCTTTCTTTTCAGGGCATAAAACTACATCTGTAATGTGAGACTATTTTAAAAGTACCTTCTCTGGGACTTTTGAAAAGGTCGTATTTATTTTCGAGAGATTTCTGTTCCAGAGAATTTTTGCAGAAAGGACCTTCTTGTGCAACTACTACCTTGTAAATTAGTTACTTTTTGCTATCTGTGTTAAAGAACAGAATTTTGCATTCTTTGATTCACATTCCCGGTCATGAAAAGCTGTCTCAGCTACATGTCACTTGCTGTGAAATACAGTTCTTGGATAAGATGCTCAGCTAAATATGAGGTGGTTTTGTCTTCTACAGCTGCCTTTCAGTTGGTTTGATTTAACAAATTTCTGAGAAAAAAAAAGGTCTATTAGACATACAGCTTTGATATAGAAACAAGGCCTATTTCATAAATATATAATGTATACCAGGGAAAGCCCTTGTGAGTGAAATTAATGCTCTAATGTTCATTTTTTTTTCTGTTTTGAAAAGCTCTCTCATTTACATGTACAGTTGTTAATTGTTGGTGACACCAGACCCACCATCCTTTGACCTGCTTCTGAGCTTTACTTCTGTTGCTTTAGACACTGAGGGGGTATGCTCTGTAGTTCAACTGAGTATGTAGCAGTGTGATTAATGATACTTTTCTAAAATATTCCACAGTGGCTACAAAAAGAGTTCCAATTAGGTGTTGTTGAAATTCCCTTTCTGCCATTCTAAATGCTATTCATAGATAGAAGTTAATTGAGGTTAAAATAATATTTAATTAATTCACTGTGATACTAATACAGTGTTAGGCATATTCAGAAAGATACCAGGCCCATTGAAGTGGTCATACATGGACTAGGAATGAGAAGTACAGGGAATATATGTTTAAACTTGCAGGATCACAGGCGTGTTTATTTTCTGACTTACTAGTTGAGACCCTTTTCTATCTCAGACAGCTGTGTAGAGGAGCATGTGTAGATCTACCATGTGCAGACATAGCTCTGTGGGGCAAAAATTATTTCTGTATGTATGTGTGTGTTCATACAGAATTAAAAAGACTTCTTTTCATGTTTGGGTCCTTACAATGAAGTTATTTATTGGACAGTGATAAGGAATCTGATCTTTCTGCCAAGAAAAGGAATGCAAAATACTTTTGTCTAGTAAATTGTAGACTCAGCATTCATAAATAAAAACAGTAGAGATGAAGTCTATCTGTAAATGCACATTTTAGTCACATTAAAGATACTAAAATTCTCAATAAAATAAAGGGAAATTCAACTGCTTCTTCATTTAGAACATACATTATAGCAGCTGTTAGGCTGAATACCTTAAGTGTATAATTCAAACCAAAATATTAAACACTCCTTAGCATTGGTTTTTTTTCAGTCTTTATTGTGTAGGGTATAAAAGTTCTGCCTCAACAGGCAATTCTACCTGCAGTGAATCTCAACACAGCAAAGAATTTATTAATGCATCTGATTAAAGTGTGGGCATGCACTAAAAACCAAGTCTGTATTGATCTTCTTTGCTGACCTGACAATCTTTGCACTATGTTTCTTAATATTTGTGCACAGCTAAGTACAGTTTTTCATACGTTCTGCTCTGTTGGTTAGCCAGTCTTGGTCCAAAATTTCTAAAGATTCTAAAGATAGATCACTCTTCCCAATCAAGTAATAATCTGTAGGTGGAAGCCCCATAGCATTTCACTAATAAAAATATTTTCAATCTTGTTTCAACAGAGTAAGAAACAAGAAGTTCCTAAAGAAGAACAGGGACCAACAACAAAGAATTTGGATTTCTGGGCACAGCTTATTACTCTGATGGTCACCATTATAGATGAAGATAAAACAGCATATACACCAATCTTGAACCAGTGAGTAATTACTTTCCCCATAAAAATTAAGAATCATGGATTTATTAAAATAAGGATAAGAAATACACCTGAATCAAAAGTTGTATTTTAAATAGAATCTAGCTAGAGATTTTTATACAGAATGTAACATTGACATAGTTTGATAAAAATTTAGTTCTCTGTTAATGGAAAGAGAATCTTTTGGTTTAGGAGCATTAAAGACGTGGTATATGAGTCATCCCAAAAATTTAAGTAGCAAAATATTATGTAAGAGCTAAATGGATAGAAGGGAAATGTCAGTGAAATTTCAGTGAAGGGAATTTTCAGTGTGATGGTATTGATGATATGAGAGTAGCTTGGCACACATGGTATTCAAATCATGCTGAGACTCTTTTAGGTATGATTTTTAGGCATGTAATTGTAAAAAAATAATGAACTTCACAAAGAGACCCTCTCCAAATTTTTGATTGGCTAGCCAGACTGACTTGAAAATGTATAAAGTGGAGAGCAGTATCCTGGAGATGGAATTTGAGTTCTCAGAATTGAAGATGTAGCAGATGAGGGAGGTACAATCAATAACCAAGACAAGTCAAATAACTTGAGGTTGATACATGAATAGAAAGGAGAGAAACAATCGATAAACACAGAAAAAAAAGTGGTTCTGGAGTTTGAACATGAAATATATAGAAAGAGTGCAAAGAAACATGTTTCACGTATTACAGCTGGAGAAAGAGACCTCACACTAATTGAAATGTGACGTGATGAGGCCCTAGGGAAATGCTTTAGCTCTTTGGAGCCATTTTACAGAGAGATTGCAGAAAATCTGGGCACAGTCTAGCTGTGATGACTTATGCAAAAGTTAACATTGTAACTTACATCTGTATTATGACTAAACAATTAATAGAGGTTTCTGTAGTTGCATTTAATTGAATGCTCTGAAGGGGAGCAGGAGCAGTCTGTTTTTTTCAGCCAAAACAGGGTAGATACTAAAAGGCACTCTGCACATTGAGATACGCTTGTCTGCTGATAAAAGGCACCATTCTATTTATGGCCCTACAGTAAAAGTAACAAAGAAACCTCCTGGTGATAACCAGAAGCTGAAAGATATTTCATTGACTTCTGACTCCTTCCTTTACTTTACTGAAATAAATGAAGCATTATTTCAGTCCTGGATAATAAGCATTTCTTTGTTCAATCATCTGTTGCACTGACCTTATTAAGGAATAAGTTCTTATCCTATAGGGGAAAGAAAACACTTTTCCTGTTTAATCCATTTTTATAACATATTGTGAAGTTTCTCTATTAATGAAAGCTCAACTTTTTGTCTGACAGGCGTTATAAATAATACACTCACTGTAAAATATCTAATTGTGACAAATACATATATGTGATTCATTTCAGTGTCTTCATTGAGATTAAACAAGTGTAATTGCGGGTTAATTATCCTAAAAATTATTGTAGCTGTATTTTGATACAAATGTGAGGGAGAAAGTAAAGGCATAAAGAACAGAGTTCTTCTAAGGGGATTAGTAGGTTCCCTAAAGTACAGATGAATGATTGTGTAAGATGTGAAAAGAGAATCAGGAGTGGACAGAATTGGGACAGATTAAAGGAGAGAGCTTGTCTCTCTGACTTCTCTCTTGTTTTTGCTGTTGTTTCGTGAGAGAGTGAACACAGGGAATAACATGTCTTCTAGTAGCAGGAGACATCAGAAGTAAAAAATGAAGAGGCTGTGGGTGGAAAAAAGACTTGAAAAACTGCTCAGATTGGCTTTGGATACGTTTTTTAAAAAGACGAGCTGCTCCTAACACAAAAGCAGTGTGTAAAAACTGTTGAGAAGAAAAGAGACAGCCTCTTCCCCCCGGCTTACCCCAGAAAAGAAAATGGGTTAAAATGGATGAATGGGAAACATAAATTGAATACACAAGAATACTGCAAAAATATGACTCCTTATCAGAAATATATGGCAATGCAGTGTCTCAGTGGACTTCTCAGGCCTGCATCCATTTGAATCCTATTTTAGAAATGAGGTAACCAAAGATCCCCAGGAGAACATTCTGATAGAAGTTTTCACAATTGTGTAATATTGCTGAGAATTCTAACCCTCAGCCAGTTTTGGAAACCCTATTTTTATATCTACCTTAGAGGCAAAAATTATGCTGTGATGGAGTAGTTTGAACTGTATCAGATCATGAATCCAGATGAAACATGACATGATGGCCTCAGCGAGCATTGCATCTGCTGACAGACCATACCAGACCCCCCAGTGTGAGTGTGGTGAACCTGCAGTTCCTGTATGACTTGAGAAACTTGACAAGTTTGAGAGATAAACGGTCTGGTATTTAAGTTGTAAAATTCTCATTCTGATAGTTAAACAATGTAAAATGTGTTTGAAACCTGATTCACAAGCAAATCTAGGACTTCCTAGCACTTCTAAATATGCACTGTATGTGCTGTGAAACAGGAGAAATTGCTATCAAAATAAAATAAAATATTTATTCTAATAAAAGAAACATCAAATTAAGGACAAAATCTTCAAGTCAAATATGCTTCTGTATTTTGAAAGCAAGATCAAAATTTGGGCTTCTGCACCTTTTTTTTTTTGCACATATACTCAGAACAGTCAAGTTGTCATTATAGTAAAAATATAAGAATTGAGACAGCTCTAGTGGGACTTTTAAATTTGTTCTTTACTGATCCTTAGATCTTTGCAATGTAAGGATCTGTTTTCTTTGTGATCACATTGTGTTCCACACAGTATGGAAAGGACAAACACATGAAATCTGCAGAAGCAGATTTCCTCACGCTTCAGGAGCTAGGATGTTTAGTGTCTCTGAGAAGTTGGGGATAGTAACTTATATTGTCGAAACAGCATAATTGTGACCTACGTATCAGTGAGTTATGAAACATAGGTCAGTGGAAAAAAAAATATGGAAGGAAGTGAAAAAATCAGAGTACACTGTATCATGGATTGGACTATGTCAGCCTAACTTTAGAATGTTTCTTTGATGATGGAAAGTGTATCTGATGTAGTTTGTGTCTTGATCCAGTGATATTCCCCATTATCAATTACGCTTTATTCTGTGGAAGCATATGAATATCATGTCTTTCATTGAAATTCTGACCATTATGTGTGTAACAAAGCTGTTCTCATTTCTTCACAATACCCACTGTCGTCTTGTCCTGTAACAATGCATCATACACTGACAGACCAGATTAGTTATATAGGCTTTATAAAGTATCTGTCTTGCCCATTATTTTTTCTTCAGGGAATGGAATGTTACTTTGAGTAAAAATAAGCTTTGGATAGATGGAGGATAGAGCACAAAATGTAAGAATAAATGAACTCTCAGCTCACAGTTTTAATAGAACACATATTTTCCAAAATCAGATAGAACTTTCATCTTAAGGGTTAGTGAATCAGTGGCCATGGGCAGTCATCCACAGATGGTGTGGTCTAAACTCTTGCTGCATGCACAGCACAAAAATGAATGTATTCTCTCCCTAGGACTGGTGCGAATTAGCACCTGGATGAGATTGAAGCAACCAAGTATGGAAAATGAGCTACTCTGAGAAAGTCCATCTGATGTTCAGAGACTTTGATATTCTCAAGGTGTAGCAGACTGGAGATTTGGCATCACAAATAAAGAAAAAGCATTTTTAATTGTCGTGATAGAATTTTCCGAGTTTTGGGTTGAGCTAAAAACACCCAGTATTGTCTAGGATAAATGCTTTGGGGGGTTATTTATGTTTTGCTTATACATTGATTCTTTTCATTTTGTTTTAAGTCGAGTTCAATTTCATTCCATTGATCTGTGGTTTTATATATAGCCCAGTGTTAGAAATAGCCAGTGAGAACTGTTTTCACTTAATTTTTGCTTAATTAAAATCAATAGAGAGAAGACATTTATAAGTGGCTGTCTTGTATATGCAATTTAGTATTTTTGGAAATACATGGATATGGTCCTGTACGGGCAACATAACTCCTCTGGATAAACTGAGATTTTATATAGTTCCAAGAACGACATAGAAATTGAGAAAATTATGGCCTATGGGGCAGAAATAACTGTAGCAAGAGCAAGCTAAATGACTAACAGTGCTCTCCTGGTTGTCCTTTTGCTTCACTGAGAAATGTGAAAATACATGGCTTTTACAAAGATTAGAAAATGTGATGTGTAGAGATTTGCATGGGAAATTTCTCTGGTATTTTGCTGCTTAGGGATCAAATTCTGAAGTAGTTTGAAAAGGTCTTTTTACCTAAAAATAAGGTGATAAAGTACAAATAATAAAAAATACCATACTTATATAGATGCTTTAGTATTTGACCTTTGATTATCTCTTCCCTTTAAAAAGACAGCTGCTTCTGTTACCATTTATCTTTAGCAGGTGGAATGTGCTGTGGGCTTCTGTTGTGCATTAACTATGTCAGCTTCTCACATATAGTAAACTGCAAGGATACCTCTGGTAGTTACATGATGCCCATGACTGACAGCTGTGCATTGCCCACCAATCTGTTAGAAGTATAAAAACTACCATCAATTTTAGATTTCACCTAAGTGACGCCAGGTGGGATATGTTGAACTACAGTAATTTAAACAACATTGAAAATGGCAGTTTGTGTGTGCATATGCTTTCCCAATTTTAAAATGCACCGACATATATATTAATCACTAATCAAGCAAGTGTGTTCTTATCAGATCCAGCCTTGCCTTATGGCCAGCTTTGCAATATGGTCAAAAGAAAGTGTCAATATTAAATTAGCTGTTAAATACTTCCTCAGAGCAACACTGTCAAAGTTCGAGTCTGGTGCTAAGGGAGAGCTCAGGGTGGACTGGAAGTAAAGAAATTAAGACAGCTGAAATACATTTCAGCTTTTGAACAGAAATTAATTTTGTCGGGTTTGGTATTATTTAAATTAATACCAAGTTCTTTAATTGAGAAGCCATTAGCATAAAGAAGGCTCAGTGAAGTGAGCTAGCAACTGCTCCCTATTAAAGTGGCAGAGCTAATGAGCTGTTTAAGTACTTCTTCTTTGCAGATATGATCAGGGTCAAATAGGTCTCTAAAAGGAATACATTACTTAGATCATACTGCTACCACTTTAAAGTTGCACGTAATTCCCATTCTTTCTATGTCAACAAGACCTTTAAAAATTCTTACATTTTTACAAAAATTATTAGAGAATATTTTTTGAGTTTTATTAGTGCTTTAATAAAAGGTCAAAACACTTTGGATCAAATTCTCTGCTCGTAGAAAGTGTAATAAACTCAACACAAAAGCCACACAGCTCTGTGTATTTCCTCATGAATATATTCCCTTCTTTTCTGTATTCCTTGTGAACTGTGGGTGTATTTCTGTGGCTCTCACTGCACCCTGTGCTATAAACAACTGCTTTACCCCACTGGGAGGTTCTGTACTCTACTTTCTGCTCTTCAGCTGCCTGACCTGCCTGGCTCTGCTTCTGTGCCCTGAGAATGGCTCATATTAATGTCAGTCCCACATCTGCATTAAAGACAGCCCTTTTTTTAAGACAAAAAATGTGATGTAAAACACAGTGTTGATCACTAAAATGCCAGCTTTTGCTAGTTGATAACAGCGAAAATAGTAACTCAAAGATTAAAGCCTTTCTTTTACTTAGAATGAGAAGCAGCTGGGATCTGTGAAAAAGTTGTGTAAAAGTACTTAATTGGTAACAGCAGAAAGTATCTAAAAAGGACTGTTTTTCAAAGATGACATGAAGCATAAGACCAAAACTAAGATTTTGAATCAAAATCTGCATTTCACTACTTGTTACATTCTTTAATGTTTTATCTATATGTCAAGGTGGAAGTCTTCAGTGAATTGGATTCTATGAGTATATAAACCAGTATAGCTTCACAGACAGCAGTGTCACAAGGGAATTAAGGAAAACCTGTAGCTGCTAAACATCTGAGCCAACTGTTTCATATTCTTCATAAGCCATCTGATTTATCTCAAGTTGCAGAATCATCTGCAAGATAGATTAATATCTCTTGATTTAAAATGTCATATGAGGGGAATTTGTGCAACATTTAACTAATTATTTACCCAGGCCCCTCACATTGGGGAAGTTTTTATTTAAAGCTTGGATGGGTTATATAATTGTTGCAAAACATAAAATACAGTAATTGCATACTAGGGGAATTATGTTGTGGAATTATTTGCCTTTTTGCTGTGCAGCTGTAAGCGTAGTTCCTAGCAGCAGGTGAACTGTTGTAATGTGATTGATTGCAGGTTCCCTCAAGAGCTGAACATGGGAAAAATCAGTGCTGAAATCATGTGGACTCTGTTTGCCCAAGACATGAAATATGCTCTGGAAGGTAATTAGAACAAACTATTAATTACACTAGTGAGTTCACCAAGACTGATTTTCACTGTAAGTGATACCTGGCACCAGATTTCTGTGTGCGGTTAGAGCTTTCTGGTGTACTTGTTTAAGATGCTTCATAAGTTAGTGAAAAAGAAGGGTTATAAGGAACTAAATCATTGTTCTGTGAATATATGAAGTTATCTGTGGAAGAAAGAACTGTGATTTGAAATGCTGCTTCTTAGACCTGATAAAAATCTTCACTGTCCAAAGAGGCACACATGTGCTTGCTAGAGAGCATTGTAGACACTCCAATTTTTCTCAATAGCTGAAAATTGCTAACTTGCCCATAAGGAACATTTGCAGAATGAAATTATGGAGAAAGCACACACTTATAATTAAATCTTTTTGTGTTCAAAAGGCAGGGTGTATTCACTTCAGTTCCCGCAGAATCAAATGCAGTTTCATTTTATCTCTTTAAGATATTGCTGTGGTTAACCATTGTTAAAATACACAGGGTTTTGCTGTATAGCAGACTGTTTCCAACTAATGGCTTCAAACACACAATAAAATATGGTTATTGCAGCAAACCAAGTGAAAATACCTGCATGAAACTGGCATTGTCTTTAGTCAAGTCTGCTACTAACTACAGAGCAAGTCTGAAAGGGGTGAGAAAAAACGTATGAGGTTGGATTTAAATAACAATGCAATTCAGCAGGCATAAAGGATTAAAAAACCCAAATATTTGAAGATTCACTTCTGTATTACTCTCCAGAATGTCTAATGCGATAATATCAGTGTGGTGGTGCTTTGATGTCATTGTGGATTTTTATGATGATAAAGAAAGAGAAAAGATGAGTGGCTAGAACGGCTATTGATGGAAAACCTGTTTTGTTCATCTGCTGTTGTGTTACTTTATTTTCTTAATTGTGTTATTTGAATGTGGAACTTCCATACTAAGAACAGCAGAGGAAAAAGAGGAGAAAGGAAGGAAGGTAATTAAAATATGTACAACAACAACAGAAGACATGAGACATCTTAGATGTGGGTAGGAGAAGATTTATTGCAACTGTTGTTTCAAAGTGATGTTCTGTAGTCATGTCAGAGTGAATCAGAAGTACAAGTTTGAGGAGGGGTGTCAGGCAGGACATCATCCTTTAGGAGTGATCAGTGAAGGCAAAAGCTTCCAAGAGCTGAGAAACATGAAGACTAAGTGAAAGCCACTGTTTTGGATTAAAGCATATTCCCAGTTCCATCAGTGAAATAACCTTCTATCTGGAGAGGCTGTGAGTCAGGAACAGCTACCAGAAAATTGCTCTTCAGTAACTCAGTGTTGTGATTCCCTTACAGATAGTTAGCATAGATTACTAAGGTTTTCTAATAGCCACCAACTGCCATGACTTCATAACCTTGAGTGTGTAGTTACGCTCTGCACACAGACATCCCTGAGCACACAGAGCTTGTAGTGCTTTAGCCACTGAACTGTAAACGTTCTGTACTGCAACAAGATCATTCACAAAACATCACTCAATTATGAGTGTTAAGCAGAGCACACTGATCACTCAAAAGGCAGCTTCAGATCAAGCCATGGTTTGTGTCTTAGCTGTAAAAAGTAGAACAAGAAGCTCTTAAGAAAGAGTTAATTATACAATATATTGATGTGTGGATGGTTGGGTTGAATCAGGACTTTAAAATAAATATTAATGTTAATATTAATTCTTATTCTGCAGAGAGAGATATAGAAGGCATTTAACTTTTTATGTTTCAGACCAGTCCCTGAATGTGGTCTCATTTCTGTGTTGCTGAGGATACTGACCTTCTGAGGAGAGGAAATGCCATTGTTGGCATTAGGAATTCTAAGCTGCTCCCAGAATCATTAGTGAAACCATTCCTGCATATAAATAATAATTAAGGGAATTTGAAATTAGTATAAATTATTATAAATATACACAATTTCACCTTCTATTATTTCATTGCTAAACAGGAACCTCAATAAATCTAGTCACAAAATATAGATCAGTGTGCTGATCCTCTACCCAGCTTTGCTGGGATTTGAATTATTAATTATTTCCATAGATATTCTACAAACTGGGTTTAACTCAGTTTTTGATGGAAATAAGTTTTTTTTCTTTAAATTCTGTAAGATTAAAAGCAAGCCCTTAAATATGTTCGCAGTTGGTCCTCATGGTTTTAATGGAGTTCATTAAAATGCATTGCATTCTGCTATGCTACTCTCGCCTTCCAAGTTATTAACATAGGCTACCATCTGTTCATACCTAGTGTCCAGGGCTGTGATTGCAATCTTTCCCTACTCCAATTTAGTATTAATCTCCTGAAACAGAATCTTTTGTGTTACAAAGTTGATTCCTTTCTGCATCCAATCAAGAAGCAATGAACTGGTCCAGAATTGTTTGCAAAAGGATTGCTCATGTGATAAAAAAGATTAGATTAGCTCATCCGAGGCCCTCTTTCTGGTTTTACCCACTTTATGTATTCACAAATATATCCAGCCAGACCCATCAGTTTAAATTCAGGAAATAGGAAGACAGCAAATACGGGAGCATCCAACTTTCCATTCCTTTTCCCTTTTTCCTGAGCGCAGTTCAGAATGGCTGCTCAGGCTTTCTCCTCTCCCTGTACAGCTGAATTCCTCCTGGATCTGCTCGGGGGATGTGTGCACTGCAGAACTGCTGCTCAAACAGTGTCCTCTGCCCACCTCCTCTTGCAGAACAACCCAGCAGCCCTGTGAGGGGCACCAGCAGGCACCACACGCCCTCTGCCTTCTCTTCTCCTTTGGTCCTTGCCAACCAGGAGGCTGCTGCTGTGACATGGAGAAGTCAGAGACGACAGCAGCTGCCATGGCAGTGGCCTTTGGCTAGAGAAGAGCAAATCCAGGTCTCTGTGAGTACCAAGGCAGCAAATTGGCATTGGGGATCGGCTCGGATTTTTGATGAGGGAGGAAAGGACATCGCAAAGCACAGTTCAGGTCTCCACAGCTGCCAAGATCAGGGCTACACTGTGCCAAGCTGACATGCCTTGGAAACAAAATTGTACTAAAATCTGGTATTGAGTTCATAATTTCATTCTAGATTTTCTTCCAATCTAAGTTAATTGAAATATTTAGTCTTTGCATAGTGTTGAAAGTTTTAGGCAAACTTTAACAAATTGAGTTCACACCAGTTATATTTTTTTTTCTGACTTAATGGATTATTTTAATGTATAGATTTTGCGTGAAGAAGGTATCACATGTTTCTCTTTGAGAATTGTCTTCATTAGATTTGGTCTCTTTGGGTTTTTTTTCTTCTTTGCAGGTTATTCATGAAGCATCAGTGTTTTGCTTGATACATTATAGATTGTTGTTTGGCATTTGGTTTACACAATCATCTGATCTTACAGGATGGTAGTATTTTTGTACTGTCTGATCCCCCGATTTTTCCATATTTATCCCACAAATGAATGAAGACAGAGAGAAAATTTCACCAGCAGCGCTTAAGATTTATTACTGACTTCATATGGTAGGAAGTCTTTTCCTTTACAAGTATGAAGATGCATAAGTTAAAAGATTGAGAGAGTAATAAGCTGAAATTAGACATGCAAAGTATCTTTTTTTAGTCTTTGTCCTCAGAAATGTCTTTTTTCATATCTTTCATATCTCCAACTTTCAAATAGGTCAGATCAAATGTCTGAAGCTGTCCAGTCTGTTAGAAAGAGAACATCCTAATTGCTGTTATTATGATAATCTAATTCTGGTAGTGGCCAGAAGTCAAGACCAGAATCAGGCCATAAATTAGTTTGCTGCTGTGTAAATACAGCAATAGACAGTCTCCATGCTGCCAAGCTAAGATTCTGAAAGCCTTACAAAAATAGGAAAAGGAGAGAGTCATTCCACCATTTTATGCATTTAGTGTAGGCTTGCTTTCCAAGTTTGCTGTTGTCTTCCGTGCTTAAGCAGATAGTATTTTCCTGTTTCTCTGACAGATAGTTCTTCCATGACAGAAACCAATAAAGGGATTTGAAAGAGAAGAGGCAGGTCCATGAGTAGATGCTAAGCACAGAGACAGCATAGAAAAAGAACCAAAAAGGCTTATGCTGCCCAGAGAAAGGTCATGCCATTTGGTGGCAGATTTCAAGTCTATTTTCACTCCAAATTTACAATTTACAAAGTTCCCCTTAAGATATAGTCTTGGCTTAGAGGGAGGCTGCAGAGGTGAAGGAAGGTGAGACTGAGGTTTTGGAAAGGACAAGAAGGCAGCATCCACAAGAATGCAAGGTTTCATCACTATCAAAGTATGAATCCTTTTTATTTTAGTCGGTTGTATTTCTGCATTGGCACTTTTCAACAAATGTATTCCATGCTTATCTTTTCAGACACCTGAGGAATTAAGAGTCCTCTGTGGTCTCATGGCAATTCAGAGAGTCTGTAGAGGCAAAGACAAGGAGATTACAGTTGGAGTTAAACCTTCCTTTGGCAGATAAGACAGAATGCTGACATGATTGCAGGAGGAGGGGAGTTAGAACTGTTCTTTGGTCACCATAACAGACAGGGATGTTAATAACAGTAGCTACATGCTCTACGTCTTGAGGGGCTGAGCTTTGCAAGTGTGAGAATCCATCTATCGAGGGCAAAGCAGAGATCTCCAGGCTTGCCTAAAAAGCACCATAGCCATGCCAAAAGGCACTATTTTTTTAGAGTTAATTAGACCCAGTAATTAAGACAGATGAAGTGGGCAAAACTGCTCCCAGGGGCTGAGTTAATACTTCATGGGTTTGGATTGCACTGTAGCAATGTGTCTTCTTACTTGGAACTACCTCAGAGATCTCTGGTATGGCACAACCTTGCACTTGGGACAGTTATATCTAGAATTTCCTTGTTCTCTAACCCGGTTTCTTGGATTTTACACATTAAACCATCATCAGAACAATGAGTAGTACCACAGTACAAATCTACAGTGACCTTAGTAAGTTAAGCTTCTCTATATGTAGTGCATCAGTGAATGTCTGACTTCATTGCTCAGTCTTAAACTTTTCACTCAATACTAGCAGTGTATATTGTCCCATATATTTAATAATGATAGCTCTGTCCTTACTTTTTTTTTTAACCAATGAATAATACTCTTGTTCTTAAACACTATTGTTAGGTCCTACTCAGGCAATCACTTATTGTAAAAAACATGTGCATAAACTTTTCCTGAACATTACGTAGTTGTGACAAAGGCAGTTTTTTGTTAGTCAACCTATACTTGTACCGCCATGCTGGATAGAGTATGAGCATAAATGGTTTTAAATGAAACTTACATTGATTAATAATTATGGGTTATTTACAGCTCACATGACCCTGTCCTTTCCACACACCAGTGAGTTGAAGGGAGAAGTGTTCTGTTCAGCTGGATGGGCTGTATATCACCTGTAGCAGCAGGGGCAGGCAAGACTTCCTTCAGAGTTTATAGGTATCTCAACCCAGAAGAATATTTTGCTGCTTCTTTCTTCTTGTCCTTGATTACGGTTCTTTACCAGTAAGATGATACCACTTTATTTCATTCCACATTTTTACAAAAGCTGGAGTTATATCTTTTGTCTGATCTAATTTTATGGCTGGGGAAGAAAAACAAATGAAAACGCAAACAAATAAAACCTCTGAGCAAAAATGTGACTTTTTTCCTCTCAAGACAGTCCCTTGAAGGACCTGCATTGTTTAGTGCAGTTCTGCATCTGCTGGTTGGGGAAAACTTTCATCCTTTTGTTTGCTTGAGGAGTTTCTTCCCCCTATCTCTGTCAGAGTGGAGCTGCATAATTCTCACACAGGAGCAGTGGAATGTAGGTGCTGCACCTCTTCCTGCGTTCTGTGAGCTAATCACACAATGAATCCAGTTACATTTTGGACTTCTTTCATTGAGAAACAGTAACTAATAACAGCTTTCTTGAAATGAAATATATTTCTTTATCAACTTGAATAAAATATTTGAGTTAAAGAAAATTAAAAATTACAAGCAACCTGTATGCTATTTTTAATCTTGCCCATAAAGACACTCCTTTAAAGCTTTCCTCACACAGTAGCTGTTCTTCTCCTAATCTCTGTTTTCTTAGGTTTAAGACTCAGTCTTTTACTTTCAGGACTGTTCCACTAATGGAGATTCACTTGTGTCTTTTTCTCCTATAGATGCTGAGGTAAATTTCCTCTTACGGTCAAGTGCATTTGTTCTAAACTAAATATTTGATACTGCTTCGCCTCCAGGAGAATAGGATGAATCCATTAAAACTGCTTGTTTCCACATTATCTTTTAATAAGCTTAAGTGCAATTTGCTGGGTAAGAATTAGAGAACACCTCCGTGGTTTTGCTTTTGCAGGCAGAGCCAGGTACAAAACAGGTAATTATTTAAGTGCAGCTTCGTATTTATCTTCCTGCTGGATTCTTCCTGCTTTGTACTTTATTCTGCTAATTGCTTATAAAATGCAAAGATGCCTGTTTGATAAGGTTTTATGCTCACTGTGCACACTTGGGACGAGGTAAAGAGCAGAGCATCAGGTTCATGGAAAGGCACTTTTTTTAAAAAAAACTAAGCAATAAGTAAATGGAAGAAATCTGTCACAAAGATTACATTGAAGATGCAAAGCTGAGTATTCATTAGTTAAGTTCCAATGCTATCAAAGTGCTCTTTGTTACCTTTATTCTGTTTTCCATCTCAGATTCAAGCATTATACTATCAAATCATAAAATTGTGGAATGGTTTGAGTTGGAAGGGAACTTAGGCCATCTAGTTCCAAGCCCCAAGCCGTGGACAGGGATGCCACCCACTAGACCAGATTGCTCAGGGCCCAATCCAGCCTGACTCGAGGACTTCCAAGGATGGGGGGCATATAGGCTCTCTTTATTTTGTAATTTTTATACATATTAGAGGTTTATGAAAGCCTAATCAATATAAATTAGATTCCTATATTAGCATTACCTTTGTTCTTTTATTACTTTTATTACTTTTTTTTTTTATTAATTTGAATAGATGTTGAAACATCAGTATGAAGTATTTGAAATTTCAATCATATTCTTCAGAACCAGGGTCTGTTGTGAAAGATACAACATATTTTTTAAAGGAGGATTGGAAGGGGGGTTAGATGTGATTTAGAGATAAGTGTAATCCAAAAATGAGGTAGTGACAGAAGTTTTTCAGGTTTTGGTTTATTATATTTATCTTGACACAAAGAGCCCTCTCAGAAAAGTCAGTAGTATTTCACATTATAAAAATCAATGTAAATTATATATAATTATCAATTAGTTCTGTTCTACTCTCTATTTCAGTTAATAACTTCATTGTCAGTGACTTCATTGCCTTTAGCAGAGTACAAGAATCCTGGGATGAGATTCTAGTAGAATGGAATGTTTTCTTCTAAATCAGTTTTGAACTTTGAGTCAAATTTTTTCTTCATTTGTGGCCTGTACGCTATGTTACATTCATACAATCAGAGGCTTCACGTTTCTTTCAGCACTACAGGGATCCAGAGCACTACAAGCATAATACCCACATTAAAAGAGGCAGTGGCATAGCAACCACTCCTGTATTGTGGGGAAATTCCACTGGGATCAGGCACATAAACTTCTACTTTTATCCAAAACACTGGCGCATCTATGCAGTGTAATGTTTCCACAGATTCAGAGGGAGGAATACCAATTCGTGCCCCATCCATACCATTCCTTACAGGAGCTTTTCTTCCACTAGCTGTATTCAGTTTGTGTTCCCAATTACCCTTCCCAGTTATATGACTGCAAGTTTGGAAATAGCAGGTTTTCTGAAACAGCAGTTCTGAAGGAAATAGATTGCAGCTGGTAGTCTCTAGAAAGATTGGTAAGTAATTATTGCAAATAATATGAAATTATGTCACAATGGTTGAAAATAACAGCTGAGTTTTGATGGGAAAATTTGCAGTTAATCCAAACACAAATCCCATATGCTTAGTCTCAATCATTTCTGTTTAAAAATCTGTAGGGAAATAGTTTCTATGTCAGTCAAACCAGCTGGTTGTGATGTAATTAATTTGCTTCACATAAATATTCTTTTTAGTAGTTATTATTCCCTGAAAAATTATGTATAAAGTCTGAAAACTAGACAAGTCTTTTTTAGGTAAATATATTTATGTGTATCTAGTCAATTTGTTCATTTTTTACAGACTAATTTCCTTGAAGTTCTTGTTCATAAAGATTCAAAATATACTTTAAAACCATCTTATTAGAATACTTCAAGCAGCTTAACTATATGTTTTTACAAAAAAATATTGGAAACTGCTATTGAAAAAAAAATTGCTCTGAGATTTTGTACCTAAATCAGGAAAATCAGAGTTGAACAAAATATCAATTTGATTATCTGAATATTTATCCTTTTTTAGCAACTAATTTATATCAAAAATTACATGGAAACTCAGAGTGATGTTATTACCTCATAGGTTAAAAAGAAAAAAGGATTCTATAGTGAACAAGATTCTGTTCCAGTTTGTTAAATGACATTCTGTCTTTAGTGTCATGTAGATATTTCTGCTTAGTAAATCATCATTATGAGTTTTATTTGTTACTTGAAGAAAATCTTCTCAGCTTTCTCTAGAAATTGCTGGAAAAATGAGCAGGAAATCAAACATGATTCCAAATCAAACATGATTGGTTTTGTCAAGGCCTGGGAGGAAAGTACCTTGGATTATAGTCCTTCCTATTATGTTTCTTTATACATTTTTCTCTAAAAGAACTGCTGCCTGCAATTAGGTTATGTGCCAGATACAGTGTCACCAGGTCTGTGGCTGGTTTCATCACACAACAAGTTCTTTTGCCTATATTTATGCATTCCATGTAATAGCTTTTAAAACTATCTCTCTCTTTTCTTGGTTATACAAATAACATCTGGGCAGATTTTATTTTTCATTCCTCAGTGCTGTTGCTTACGGATGTTCTTCTTAAGGGGGTCCCCATCTCGTGATTTGTACCGTTGAGATGGAACAGCTCCATACAGTTTGCATTGTGGTTGCAGTTAACAATGTCTGTTGCTGCAGGCCTGTGGAAGTGCATTCATTACAGCATCACCCCTAAGGAGATATTCCCTCCCACCCCAAGTGTCATCAACGATGGAAAAAATTACACTTACTGGAACTGCAATTCCTAAAAGCAGCTGAAGTGCCCCATACACACAACTAAAGTTTACAGATGTTCCAGTTTACAAGAATCTTATCAGTATTTTTTTCATTGATGCATGACACAGTGATATGCCAGCATGAGAACTGAACACGACCTCTTTATGGAACTTATTAGATGAGTAGGTGCTTATTAAAATACGCTGCACTACAAGGAATGTGTCAGGAAAAGAGCAGCACAAAATAAAAAAACATTACCAGCATTAGGTTTGCTATACTGGAGATTTCCTTACCTAGAATCAGTTATGAGAATGTTCAGGTATTTCTGTCATCATCTCTCCTGAGAGCACACTTGCACACAGTTGACAGGTTTAGTTCCAGACTGACTCAGTAGTATAGTAATTTTGCAAAGCAAGAGTGGACTTTTTAAAAAAAGAGTTGTATTGTGCAGCTACCACATCTGTCTTCCAGAAAGCCCAAAATGGATATGTCTGTACAGGGAAACATGGCACTAGCTTTTCCTCCAGGGAAATAGACACAGATCTCCAAAATGCATCCATGGATCCTGTGCTGGCTCACATGTACATTAGCTTGTGCAAGTTTTTCAGAAACTAAGGAAGCGAACTATTGGTCCTAATATAAATTCAGAACACCTACAGTGATGTTGGTCCACTTTGTAACCAAATCTGTGGTTACCATGGATAAACCCATCTATTATCCAGTTAAAATTGTCATGGGCTGACTCATATGGGCACCTGTTTGCTCTGTTCTTTGGTTTATATGAACTGAAGAGGTAAAATGCATGGATACTAAATTATTTTGTAGGTCATCTGAAGTGTTTGCTGATGTTCTCATACATTAATATCAGGACTTGTGGATGTATTTTTCACTTACATGTAACTAGAAATAATATCCTGGGAGACTCCTTAAATATTCTCTACAAGGCATAACAGCCTGGAGAAAAAAGTTCAATTATTCATGAATTACTTTTGTGCTCATTTTTAATGTGTTATAAATCTTAACTTTCAGAAGAAAATACCAGTGAATGGCATGTGTAAGTTGTACCCTCCTGGACAAGTTTGCCAATTAGTGTCAGTAGCTCATTTCTAAAATTGAAATAAGCATTTCCTTGGTTTGTCATACTATAGCAAACATTCTCAAGTTACATTTTGTAATCTAATAACCCGTTTATGCAATGCTTGAATGAAAAAATGTGCATTCATTTCAGAAATTCCACTCTTTTGGGATGCAATATAAGATAGATTTTTAACAAAGACTTAAGCAGCAGATGTGCAGTGAATTTGATAGCA
>NC_045487.1:15760012-15792512 GCF_009650955.1 Corvus moneduloides | reverse complement strand
GGATGCTGCGCTCACATTCTTTTTCGACTGCATAGGGATTGTGTCTAAAAGACTTTATTTTTTTCTTTTTTGCATATTTGCCATTATAGAAAAATTAAAATGTCATTCTTGTGTTTATGAAACACAGGATGCTCCTGGAATCTTTAAACAGCAAGGCATTTAAGAAGGATTTAGGGCCTTGGATTATAAAGCCTGGGCACTGGCTGTAAACATCATGGATGTTGCTTATTATTTTTCTAGCTCATATTTTAGAAAAAGTATCTATTTATATTTTATCAGTATTTATACAGGAGTGTCTGCAATTCTAGGCTGAGACTCTGTTGATTTATAACGAGCTCCAAAACTGACCCAATAAAGGAAGTAAACTCATCCAGAAGAACTGAGCTTGTTTATTGCACCTGCACATTTTCATTAATTAGGCTTTGCCTTTTGTGTAGACATGTATAAGGTAAAGGAAAGAGACTGAGTTCGAATGTGATTTTCTAGAAAGCAAACTACACATTTTTTTATAATTATTTGGTGCTGCCTCTTCTACGGTGCCTTTAAAAACTTCTGGAACGCATTCATTTTCCTTATCATTGAAGTTGTACAAGAACTCTTAAATACACTAGAATCTAAGCCTAATCTGAGCCAGGTTGTTACAGTCACCATAATGTCTGATATATTTTATTTTCATTTTTCCCAGATTTCAAATATTTTTAAAAAGCTTACGTCAGCAGCTAACAAAAATGATGCAGCCACTTTTTTATTTTAGGAACCTCATCCAAGCATATGATGTCTGGTAGAGCAACTGTTTTTGCATTGCCTATTTCTGTGCTTTCTAGTGACAGAGGAATGTTTTGCAAAATGAGGTGCAATAAATAAATAAAATATCAGCAAGCACACAAAGCCCATTATTTGTTAATGACTTCTGCATTTGTGGCTCTCTGGAACTGGTTTGAAAATTGACTCTATTACAATATGTTTAAAACTTGGCATCGTGCACTTGTGAACCTGGAGATTTCCTAACAATAAAATCAAAGCATTTGGATGAGCCAAAATGTATTATTTCTTCAATACAATCACAGCTAAAGCATTATTTCCCCCCAGTATTATTCCCAAAATGGCTAAAGTGTTTAGAAAAATCCTCTTTTTATTTCTTTTCCTATAAAGTGTCCATTCTTGTTTTGTCCAGCCCCTATTAAGTTAACCTGAAAAAGGTTGAGTCCCTTTGTTTCAATGATTTGTGATGTGATGTTGCTGCTCATATTTCACTTGGTGTTGCTTAAATTGCCAATCATGGATCTCGCATCCTATCTGCTGTCAGCTCGGTTTGGATTATCACCTCGGATGCGGGGTTCCCTGTTTTCACTCCGTGGTGAGCACTTCCACGTTTGGTTTTATATAATCTCATTTTTCTAATGAGAATGCAAATGAAAGAAAAGCTGTGTGAAATGGCTATAGATGAGTTGCTTGTCAAAAATGTTTTACTTTAGGGGAAAAAAGAAAGGGTGCCAATAGCTTGCTCAACAGGGTAATGCAGTGCATGTTCTAGATGGACTCCTCTTTAGAGTTGTGGCACATGGCCAAATACGAAGGCAGCACATCTTCATTGTTGCTGGTTTTCATTTCTAGTGCTTAAACAACTCATGCAGGTTTTGACAGTTTGGTTTTTTTTTAATATATTAACATAAACCACTTTATTGCAGTAGCACGTTTTCAATAGAAAATATAAATGTTGGCTTATGAAAAGAATTTTATTTTTTTTAAAGACCATACACATTTTTTTTGTTCTTAGGAAAACATAGAAATAATGTTGCATTTGGGAAACTTTAAAAGTTACTTTATTATAAAATATGAATCAAAATACCATAAAAACACAATAAAAAGAGTAATTTTCTCTGAGAGACCGTTTTGGAAGTCAGCTGCGTGCCTGCAGTAATATGTAGTGTTGGTATGTGCAGGAAGATATGGCTGGAAGATGAGATTACCCCTACCGAAGACTACTAGAGATCTGTACAAAATTAACCTATAATTAGATTTAAATATGATATGTATTCACTTTGCTTACTTTGGCTTTTATTGATTTATTTATAATGGGTTAAAAGTATGGGGTGATATCTCAAATCACCTTAGGCAGGGCTTTATGACTGCCTCAGGTCTCCCTGTTAACAATCTTACAGCTATTTATCTCCATTGGAAATGGACAGTCTCATGGGTCAGCAAATCCGACCGGGCACTGATCTCTCGGGGTGGGTTTCACTTACTCTTCATCTGGAGCTAACTTTTGCATGTGGCCTAAGTGATTTGAGTATCTCTGTACGTAAGAGACTTGTCAGATATGTAACTAGTCAATCAGGAAATTAGTTGTGTGTGAACTTACAAAAAAAATGCAATTTTTATATTAATGCAAGTATTGTGTTCACTGCAACACCCTTCAGAAAAGCAGGAAAAGGCACTTGGCGCTGTGGTGCTAATGGTTACAGGACAGATTTGCAGCATAGTTCATCCCCTGCAGTTGGAACTAGATTTTAAGCAAGCAGAGATTCTACCTGGGCTCAGATACTGTTTGTCAAAACATATCCAGATTCCCAGAGGACTTCAGCGTTTTGGGTGCTGAGCTTGTGTAGCAATTCAGCTGTAAATGTCACAGTAGGAACAGATGGATATCAAGCACTTTAGTAAATCTCACTTAGACTTTGGCGAACAGAAGAATTTGACATTTTTACCCTAATTATAGGTACTAAACACTGGACCATTTGACCAGAGAGCTTTTGAAAACCTTGTCTTAAAATATTTCCTGTTCAGGAGTGATTAGCCAATACAGATTTCAATTTAAATTTTAATTAAAGCTTATTTGTTATGTACAGTAGTAGCTTGCAACACTTTTTTTTTAAAGAAAAGATGTTATCTTTATAGAATTGACTTATTTGGAAACTTAACATAAGCTTCCAAGCCCACAGAAAATATGGTGATGTGTTTCTGTTTAAAATATGTTTTAAAAAGTAATTCACTGTAAAATGTTTTTGCAGTACTACTTTACAAATAATTTTGGATGTCTTAGACAGGAACCTCTTCATCCCTGACTAAAATCTAGTTATACAAAAAATTTACAGGAATACAGTTTTACTACTCAATTTTTTAGCCATGCAGTTCCCACATGACCTGATTATCACTCTGAAAACATCTGGGTTGACTAGCGATAGGAAAGAGTATATCAGTGCTGATGTACGAAATAGCCCTGGCCCTGCATATAAATGGACACAGGGTGTCTGCTGACATCAACAGATGTTGTAGGTAGGGGAGGTACTTGAAATATTACAATTTTATCTGTGAATGACTGTTGGGTTAGTTTCACTGATCATAATACCTCAAAAATTTAGTTTTTAAGAAGTGCCCTTCCAGTCAGTCTTGAATTTATTGAGCTAACGAGTGGGTTTCTTTCAATGCAGCACTGTTCTGTGCACTCTTTGTCAATTGCATGGCTCTAATTAAATCCATGCAAGGGCTGTACTTTATGCTGTTATTAAACAGCAGAGTGTTAAAATTGATTTAGCAGGCATTAGAAGCAGTTACCTGGAGAGGTGGTGTGGCCAGGAATTACCTGCTTCTGCAGAAACACAAGACGAATCCAGTCTTCTCCCTCCCAGTTCTGGACCAATTAAAAAATAATGCTTCAGGTGTCTCAGGTGCAGAATGAGACTTCCAAGAAATGACCTGATGATTGACGAAGAGAAAATCAAATTAGGTAAAAAATCCCAAAATGCATTTGTTGGTCGGTTGTTTTGGTTTGTTGTTGTTTTGGTGATTAGAGGGAAATAGCATGAGAAGCTGGGAGGGTCTCTTGTAGTTAGTTAAGGCTGAACTCAAACCTTTCACCATTCTGGCAGATGCTTTGAATACATCTCATGGTGCATTAACATACCCTGCTCACTGTTCAGAGTGCTGGTCTGCTGGTCTCTCGCTATGGAGGGGATTAAATAGGATGAGTAGGGTAGAGAGACAGCAGTGACAAAGAGAATCACAGAAGCAAAAATAGATTTGAATGACTTTAGAGGCACAGGTATGGCTTTCGTGTGAAAGCTTGAGGACCTCTTAGTTGGTACATGAGGTACGTAACCCTCAGGAGAGATTTCTAGGGGTGAAATGTGACTGCTGTGCTTGTAGGACACAAAAAGGAAGGAAGGTTCCCATCAGGAATACAGTCTCCAGGGGTGCCCATAGTTAAGCAGAAGGTAGAAATGAGTGCTGATGGAAATCTGCCTTTACTGTAACAAGTGGAAATGCTGAAATGTCTTAGCTCGAGCTTTAGGAGGTTCAGCTCAGGGCTTTAGCCAAAGCTCATTCGAGTTGTTGAAAAGATTGTCCATTGACACTGAAGGTCTGTCAGGAAAACAGTCCCTCCTTTTCTCTTCCCTACTTTCCCCTTACCAAAAGTCATCCAAAAGCCTCTTTTAGAAGTGTTTTGTTCCTTACTTTTTATTTTTCTTATCCAGAGATGTGAGATATATCCTTATGGCTGACTTGGAGATCTCTGTTTTGTGCTACGCATTGATGAACAAAGTATATGTGAATCCACCAGACTAAAATTATGAGGAGGAAAATACAAAGAAATAAGTCTGGTTTATTTCTAGTTCAATAGTTCACATGTGAGGGTCTAAGCTCCCAAGGGAAAATAAAAGTTTCATTTTTACCTAAAGAGAAAAGGGAGATATTCTCCTGAAGTTGAAGTGGTCACAGCTGAGTGTTGGAGAAAAACAAAAAACTTTTTAAGACTTGATAATATGTGAATCAGCAACACTGGGAGAAGTGTCTGCAAGATTATTTGAGTTTCAAGGACATAAACATACTTCATTGCTCTGATTTAGTCACCCTTGGTCATTCAGGATGTAAGTGGGAACTGATCTCATTTAGGAAATCATTGAGAGGAGATGAGTCTGAGGACTTGATTCTATCTTATCTTGACACACCACAGTTAATAAAGGAAGGCAATTATTATGTTTTCTGGGATGTACCCTCATCTGAGGCATTGTTAATAAACATTAAAGGGCTAGTTCTTCAAAGGTGTTTAAGCACCTAGCTCCCACTGATTTCAATAAAATGAGGCATCTAAGTGCCTTTAAAAATCTGACCTTAAGTGTCACCAGGAAAAAGTGAAGCAAAAGATAAGCAGGTTCTAAAAGAATAACAAGGGACTGCTGGCATATGACTCTGGCGTGCTCCTGGTTATTACATTTTTATATGTATGTGGTGTCTGCACATTATAAACCAAAGATAGAAACAAACCATCCCTGCCTATACTGCACAAAGCATCAAATTACTCTCACTTCTCCAGTTGTGTCTCAGACATATTTTACAAAACATGCTGTATGGATTGAGATAAAAAGCAAGAAAGCAACAAGCCCAACAATATCCCCTCTGCTCCCTTCAGCCTCTGTGACACAGCCCCCCTCCCAGGGCCAGGCTTGCTGCTCCTCTTCCCTTCCTTTACCGAGTGCACTTGGTGAGCTGGAGGGGTTTGTTCACCCGACTCTGGGTGACAAGTAAACTGTTGGTCACAGCCCTAATTACAGATGCTTTTTTTTTTTTTTTACTCAAACATATTCTTTCAGTTAGAGGAAAATACCTTGCTCTCAAGATTAGCCTTATTGAGAAGGTACAGTAGAGGTATGACATAGTCCCAATATGATAAATAGATAGGCAGCAGTGGCAAGCAAATGTTAACATTTTTTTTTTCTTTTTGAGGAAAAATCCTGAACTAGAACATATTGTGTTGGTTTGTCACTATCTTTTCAGGTTTGTTGCATTTTAATACAAAATAGAAAGTGAGAGGGAAGGAGGTTGCGTTGCTGTTTGTTTCTTTCATGTTAAGCCAACTATACTGCTTACCTACTCTTGATAAATATTGCTCAGCTACTTCTCTTCGGGATTAAGTAAATGAAAACAAACCCTCCACAGATAACAATAATTCCCACAGAAGAGATTTTCAAATGTAAAGGTTAAATTGAAATTTAAAATGATTTTCCTAGATTTCCAACCTAGATTCCCTGTCTTACTCTCAGTGCATTTGTCCTTTTAAAGGAACCAATATGTTTGTATAACTGATGTGAAACAAGCTTGACTCCAAAAAGATTTAACTTAATATCTGGCTAAGCATTCAGAGGGTAGTCCATCTGTAGAATGTACATTAAGGACCCTGGCTGGAGTGCAGCGAGTCATGTATGATATCAGGCACACAAATGTGACGTGATGCCCATATACTCTTGAGCATAATTCGAAGTGCCATGAAGCTCTATGGGTAGAGAAGCTATAAACACAGTTGTCACAAAAGAGAAAGTCTACAGGGTTATATTCAGGCTGAAGAATGAAGACACATTAGAACCAGCCTTCACATCTTAATGAAATTGTTAATTAGGATATTATGGAATTCATAGCTGAAGATAATATATGTCCAGCAACCTTGCAGCATGCTTTAATTAACCATTTCTTCTCCAAAATTGACGGAAGACTCAAACGTGGTGCAGAAATCCCTTCATAAATATACAAACACAATCAAAATGATGTTACTTTTTTTTCCAGTGGATGTTTTTAATCTTTTTTTTCTTTTTAAACAGACCAGCACAGAACATGTGATTATAGGAATAAGTACACATTTAATCTACATAATCATTAGTCTTTCTTTATGTAAAAATGATTAGTAAATAGGGTTTTAAAGCAACTATTTAGATTAGGCATTGGCATCATAGATTAACTTATTTCTAAAACACTTGATTTTATCACTCTGCCTAATGACTTGTCTCATGATTTATTGGCTAATATGATGAATCATGTTAGATTTATTGTTTATCCTATAAATAGTGCAACAAATCATTAAACAGTGATAAAACCCAGCAGTTTCACAAGAAAGTCTACCTATGTTTTCTTCGTGTACAATGTGCTTGTGCTGTACAATAATTTGATGGTTCTGTTTTTGGTTTTATGACATCAGGTGAATAGGCATCTCTGTTTAAATTAAATGGTTTTACAAAATAATAGTGAAGTCATAATCTTATACTCTTGCTATATTTATTTTATACAGAAAAATAAACCCTAATGTCTGATGTATAGTAAATCTGTGAATTTATTCCCAAGAATAAATGTAATATTCTCTCTTGGAAACATCTTAAATATAATGGCAGTGTTTCATATTTTAGCATGCCAGCAGTGTTTTTCTTGCTATGGTTTCATGTTGCAGTTGACAAAAATGTTGCTTCTATCCTGGTGATGTTAGAGATCTGAGCCCACCTCATTTCACTGAGCTGAAAGGCTGGTGTGGGATATTGGTGACTTGAGTATATGAAATTTGGCATTCAGATAATGGGAGTGGTCAGTTTATTTCTTAAGACATAATGGTTTCTCTTGTTGCAGACAGAGCTAAGTCTGCCTGTATACATTAGGGATGAAAGGACAGAAAATAGAAGCAATATTCTTTAAAACTCCCTGAGGTCATCAGTGGGTTAGAATAGACATGCTCATGATGATATTATATGCTGCAGGAGTAGATTTGCAGTACTTTAAATTGAATTATTTGGACTGTAGTGGTCAACCTTTATTGCTAACTAGGCTATTTACCTTCTTTTGATCTCAAGGTATTGCCACACCCTGTCTCCCCTCACCTGTCGCAGAAGAGCTTGTGCCTTCATCAAATCATTTGTTTCATACACAGCCCCCCCTGACATGCCTGTAAAGTGAGGTGTGCCAAGGACAGCTCACCAGCACTTTCAAAATCCAGGATATATGGGAAACACCAGTCTTTTGTTCATCCTTGGATTCAGAGTCCTGAGCTGGTGGAACTGTGCCGTCCCCACCCAAGAGCAGCAGATTTGCACGGCATACGTGGCATGTGTGACATTTGTGCACAGCCCATCAGTTCTGCACGAGCCCAGGGCTCGTGACATGGGAAGTGCAGAGGAAAACAGCACCTGAGAGCAAGGGCTGCTGCTGGTTGTCCCGGATATTCTGAGTGCCCTGGATGAAAAGGGTCAATGGGAATGAGACATGGCCCAAATGCCATATCCTACCTGGACAGCTGCATGGTGCCTGAGGCTGTAATCGGGCACCTGTCTTACGCAGCTCTTTTTTTTTTTTTTTTTTTTTTTTTTTTTTTGTACGTTGGTTTGTGTGAGAGGGAACAAAATAGGATGAGCAAGAAGATTAAACAAAGGATCAAAGAATAAACCTATGGCAAGTTTTTAACAAGTTCAGCTCTCCCCTGGCCACCATTAGGTCAGCAGTATTCGTCACTTGATTTGCTTTGGCACTATGGTAAATTATGGGGGGTTAGGGCATTGATTGTTTGTACTTTGCCGTGGGTGCTGTGCGGCCTAGGCACTTGGATTCATCTTCTATGCCAAGTGCTTGTTCGGCTGCTTATTCCATCCTCTAGAGGAGCCTGAACACAAATTGGCAGAATCTGTGCAGCAAGGCTCTGAAAATCATCTCCAGTGATCCAGAAAGCCTCATAGCAAGCAGAAGAAGTCCTGCTCCTTGTCACTGCGATTATGGAGATGCAGGAAGCAGGTATCCATGTGTGGCATGGCCTAATGAAGAAAGTGTGCCTTGTTTGTTAACCAACTGAGCATGTCCCTTCGCTGCCCTGATAATGATTCCTCCTCTCAGGTTCTCACAGGGAAACTGCCACAGTGCTTAAGATGCACCATGAAGAATAACACGTTTTTTCTGTGTCTTGGACATCTATTTTATCTGTAGAAGAACACTGAGCACAGCTCAGCATCTTCCCAGTCCTGGGCAACTGCACAGTTTTAAAAATTTGTGAAAAATATCACAAGCCCTTTCTGTAGTACTCTAACCTAGCTGTATTTAGTCTCTTTGTATCTTATTGGTAATGTACTTTATAGACAGAAAAAGAAGGAACAACAAATATGAGTCTTTGAAGGCTGGTAAGAAATAAAACTTCCATGGCTACTTTTAAGGGAAAACTGACAATGTTTTTGGGTCAAAGTGTGAAAAAAATGAAGTTAATTGAAAGGTAGGCAGTAAATGAGATGTCTGTTTAGGATTGATATTTTGGTGTGCTCAGTAATTAAATCCAGGAAGATGGTCTTAATGACAGAAGCCAGCAAAGAAAATGTTCTTTGTGCATTTTTTACTCCATGTGTGTATGGGCAGCACAAATTTGTCCTTTGATACAACACTCTTCCTTGGAAGAGTACACCCGATGGTGCAGCAGCAGTGAAAGTAAAGCTGCAGATCTTTAGAGCCTCCAGTGTAATCCCAGGCAGTTCTACCACTGATTTTACTACAGACAAGCCTTTTAGTCCTCAAAGTGTTTCTAGAGATATATTCTTGTTTATCTTAGAGGAATCTCTTGGGAAAGTTTCCTGGAATTTCTCTAGATCTGGAGGTAGAGGAGGAAAATGGAACGGAAATGCTGGATTAAAAGAAAGGGGCCTTAAAGGAATAAAAGTTATTATTTAACACAGGAGGAGGAACTGGTTTATTATATTGGACCAAACAGCTAGAAAGACATTACTTTATAAATGCTGACACAGGCTTATCTCAAAGCAGGGTAAAGGTTATTGCATTAAAGGTTTCAAATCTGGGAAATTCATGTTCCTAGAGAGGGTGCATAAATCTGAGACATTTTTAATCTCACTATGTAAATAAATCTCATCAGAAAAATAAAATTGTATTGCTTTGATTCACTTGCCATAAACCCTTTTAATTTGATTTTGATTGATAGCTAAAACCCCTTGCATTAAACTTTTTGAAAAAGTTTCAAGCTTAACAATTACTCACTCCCCCCGAGTAATGCAAAGTTTTCAAACTTGTGAGGATGTGTTTGTTACTCCTGTATAAAATATAACTGGCAAATATTTTTGATATCATAATTGCATTTTGGTTTTATCTTTCACAGCATTTGTTCATCTTTCATGCCAGACTTTCAAACTCTGCAATGTGACTGACTGATGCGGTAAGTGCAGTTAATTTTAATTCTGATTTTAAGACTGGATTTGTCAATCAATATTGTTCACTGGAGTAATTCAGTATGCATCTCTAATTTCTTAGCCCTTTTTTTCCTCCTCTTTCTTTCTCCTTTACTTAATAATTTAGAAGTGAAACTTCTCTAAGAGCTACCTGTCAATTTGGTGTTCAGAAATTGAAGGATGAGTGGCTGTTGTTTGCATCCCACACAAACACAGCTCTGGTTTGGCAACAGTGATTGTCAGTAGATTGCCACTAAGTCTGTGCTCTCACCCCCATTCAATAGACAGCCAAGGTGCCAGAAAAACAGAACAAGCTGCATCTCCAAGAAATAAAAGCACACAGGGAGCACGGGTAACCAGCAGTACATGCTCCAAACCAGACAGATTAAATTAATTCCGCGAAGAGGACTGGATTATATAAACACATTACATATGCCAGATATTGATGTAGGACATTATTCTTCCTTATTCACAGGAGATTCTGCTAGTGTCAATAAGAGGTTTACAGAAAGATGTAAAGTGTCATCATCAAGTAGTAACTAATGTTTTAGTTAGCACCATTATTATTTCATATGCAGCATTACCTGATGGGAAAAACCCATTAACTTTAAAACCACAGTTGTGTGCTCTGTATTTCTTCTTGTTTGTTGTCCTTTCAACTTCCCTATCAGCTTTTAACATCAATCAACAAATTCATCCTTTTCTATGTGAATAATGATTCCCTGCTGACTGGCATATCTGTCTGGAGAACAAGGAATGTAGCAAAGCTGATCCTGCAGCACCTCTGTTATCTAGGACACAGAGCTTGGATATTCAGGAGAAACATCCAGAACAGGTAGACTAAATTATACCATAATTCACCTAAATTTTAGTGGGTTTTTTACTCATCTGTAATCCCGTCACTTATGTCCTAGTACTAGAACTCAAGATTCCCACCTGCTGTGTTCCAAGGCCCTTCCAGACCCCTGCCTCCTCCAGCTGCGTGTGCAGCAGCTCTGCATGTCAGGCCTGTAGTCCAGAAAGATGATCTCTTTTTTCTGTGCAGCCAAAATTATGGACTTGCCATCCCAGTGAAGATAATAAGAACTGACTGGCCTAAATTGGACTTGTATTCTTAGTGCGTTTTTGGCAATGTCATTCCTGTCCCTCAGAAAGAGCCTGCATTCCATTCCTTGTTACTCAACACCAGCGTCGGGATAGCTGTGTCCCAAATGCAGCAGCTTCCCAAACATCTACAGCGATGCAGGGGTGATGAGCAGTGCTGATAGCACCAGCTGCCTGCAGAGCCCCTCTCCCCCCCGTGCCCCTGCCCTGATCCCGCAGTAGGTGCCTGGATGTGTCCCCGTTTCTCCTAGCAGATGGAAGCTTTTGCTTGCATGCAAATCCCGTTCCTTGTGTGGCTTGGCTGAAATAAACCAAGAGTGTTTTCCATACACCACTGCAACGTGGCAGTACTGGGGTTCCTGCAATGCCTTTTTCTTGCTGCAAGTCCTCAGCTGCACCCAGTGGCTGATTGTTGGCCACCACAGCTGTCACTGCTCCTTCCTTCAAAACCCTTCCAAGCAGCTGCTCCCTTCCTCACGTTCTAGTAGGGCTTTTTGTTGTCTCTGAAGATAAGCAAGGACTGTGTTCTGAACCTTTGTTTAGAAGCTAAAACAAGCTTTGAACTCTCTGACTGATCATCAGAGGACTTGCAGTGGGGGAGGCAGCCTGCCCAGCCCCACCATTCCTCCATGTGAAATCCAGAGTGGTACTTTTACTGATATTTTACTCATCTGAACTCTTCCCCCCTGCCTTACCCCATCCCCCAAAGGTAGAAATAGTTATCTAATAAATATCCAAGTGTGTTCTAGCTTTAGGGATGACACACATTTAATGTGGCTTATGCTATATTGTTCTTGCTTAACTTTGAGCTTTTGATTTAGCATTCCAGTTTAGCAGTGGTATTCTACAGGGGATATTGTTGGTTTCCAAATCTTTTGTCAGAGTAATTGAGCATAACATCTCTACAGGTTTGTGTTTCAAAAGATGCATTATCTTTTCTTGTCCATTTGTTCTATCCAGGCTATTCAAAACTTTTATTTTTACGGATCCTTTGAAAGAATTTGAGGTTTAGAACTGATAATTTATGTTTCTGCTGAATTTGCAACTCTGCATGTGATGATTAATACAGTTCTCTCCATAAATAAGAGGAGATGATATCTGTGAATTGGTAACAAAACAGAAGAATGTCATTAAATTCTGTATTTTGCAAGAGACTTCCAACCTTTTAAATCTTTATAAATTAAACATCATCCACGTCTGGATGGCTGAAGAATGAATGTCACATATAAGATATCTCCCTTAAATATTTTCTTGAAAGTAATCTATATGATTTACAACATATTGCAATTAACATTGACCTTTTGTCTGCTTCAAAAGAATGTGAGAACAGTTTTTTGACATCAAAAAGATTTTTTAAATTTCCAAAAATATTCCTGATGAAAGTTGTTCAGACTGGGAAAAATATGTCACCTTCATTTAGAAGTTATGGCACACTTGATAGATTATCTGCCTCTTTCCTAACCTTAGTTCATGCACAAAAGAGGATTTAAAAATACTCTTGCAAGTAATCACCTTTTAGAAAATGCAGATCCTCAGAAGTCAAAACTAAGAATCCTGTACTTCCTGTTAAATATCAACTGACAATTTATTCAGGATCTGGAGGCTGCTATTCAGTCTTCCATTTCTTTCCAGCCACATAATTGCCAACGTACAGCTGCAGTTGAGATCCCGATAAATTTTATACCTCTTTCATTCAAAATGTAGTAAAAATAAAGAATAAAGCTCAGTTTTCACAAATACCTATATTCAACTTTATTTTAGTTTGTTTGTATCAATATTTTGTTTTGTTTTGCCTTTAACCTGTGGAAATGTTTATGGAAAGCAGAAAAAGGGTCTGTGAATAGGATCAAATTCTTTAACAGAGTATGACATAGAGTCCTGCTCCTCTCTATTTGCTTACTCTTTGGTCCCCTTCTAAAGGTTAGGAAGGCTGCTCTGGCCACAGTGTCCTGCCAGTGTGCAACAAGTTCAGGCGCTGTCCCTCTGGGCATTTGGCTGGAGCAGATTCCCTTTGTAGTAGCCCTGACTTTGACGGCGAAGTATTAACTGTTCAGTTGAGGGAAGGGAGGAGAGATCAGAGCACGAGTTAGGCTAGCTGCCAGACACACTAAAATTACTCCTGTAACCACTCCAATATGTGTACCAGAATTTAGGGACTCCGATATATTCAGACAGAACAGTTTTACACAAAGGGTAGTTGAAATACAGTCTGGAACAAACTGCCGAAGTCAGCAGTAGAAGCAAATAGTGTAAATCAGCTCAAGGAGGAGTTTTTGAAGAAGGCAGGGGAAGAGCACAGAGCTACTAGCTAGAAGTTCAAGTTTCAGATGATGAAACACAGATTGATTTGTATTTCCTGAGGTTATGAGGGTAAGTCTTCATGGACCATATCATCCTCTTTGGGCTGTTAAATGTTTGCACGTACTTTTGTGCTGTTTCATCCTTATTCAGTTTGGAGTGATGCTTTTTTCCCCCCACACTCTCTTGCTTGTACAGTCTCTTTAGATAAGGTCTTGCAGAGGGGAATGCATAGCACAGAACCCCGTTTCTTCTCATCTTGGTGAACTTCACCAAAGCCAGTGTAATCATTTAGTAAAAGTGGTGCAATCAAGAGCACTTTTCAGCTTCTAGGCATATAAATTTGCCTACATTGTGTTGTTTCCTGGGAAGGGCCTCCAGACCATGATAAAATATTTATGTCTACACTGTGATGGTAAAGAAATTTTGACTATGAACTCAAACGTGGAAGTGTTTCAGCTTTCCAGGAAATCAAACATGGAAGTGTTTTAGCTTTTCAGGGTACCACTAATCTCAGAGCTGTCATGCTGATGTGGTGAAAGATGCACATTGCAGGTGGGAACAGAACAGAGAGATTATCTTTATTGCTCTTCATTGGTGAGCCTGTAATTTGTCCTTGTGGCCACTGACGTGTTGTTCTTGAGAAGAGAAACTCTGCCATGAAACCTCTTGGGTTTGTTGTTGTTGGGGTATTTTTAATGTCAGGTAGTCTATAAATATAACTGTGCATGCAACGGAGTCCCTTTGCCCTCTCCCACATTTGTGACTGACTCACATCTCTCTTGTGGAAGTCCTGAGCTGACTCCCTTGGGCCTCCAGGAGTCTTTCTTGTGAAAGTCTTGGGGAGAGCAGACATGGGCTTGATTCTGAAAGTTGTTGTTTCCAAAAACTTTGTCATGTCAACATAAGCTGAAATTTTTCCACAGTTTGGCTGGATAGATTTTGCCTTGAATTTTACCCAAACTTTTTATTTTTTTAATAGATCAGCATCTTAAATGGCCATTACTAATATTACATGAGAAAAGAGTATTTTATCTTATTACAGGCTTCAGTTTCTAAGTCATAGAATGTAGTAGGTAACTTATTTGTGTAATTTTTTCAGTACAAAATTTTCAAATGCACAAGTTTCTCCTTGTTTTCTGATTATCTTTGATTGCATCTCTGATAAGCGAAACGCAAATGTCTTGTCTTTGTTTTGATGCAAGAACCCAAAGTACAGATTGTTTTACCGAGATTCCCTGTGCCTTGAGTTCTTGTGTAAAGTAACATTTATTTTCACTGAGATTTGATTATTTCCAGTACCTTCTGCCTTAGCATAACATTAAAAATGTCTGTTTGTTCATTCATTACAATACGTATTGGGATGCAGAAAGGACATAAAATACCTCTTAATGATTCCCACTTACTTCCTGCATTTACATCCCTCTTGGAAATCAGACATGCAGTTTCATAACAAAAAAAAAAAAAAAAAAGAAAAAAAGAAAAAAAAAAGAAAATTAACAATTAAGTGGACTTTGTAAATGACCACACAGACTTGGTTCTTGCTTCGCAGAAATTCATAACCTGTGATGACACAATCCCTGCTCTCTGCTTCACAGCCCTAGATGTGCTGGTATTGTGCTTAAAGCCCAACAGAGCAGTAGCAGCAAGACAGAGCTGGCCTTACAGGAACGTAGCAGCCAGATGATTGGATCCCATTTCCCACAGGTTTCTAAGTCTGCAACTGAAAATGCCTTGTAACTCTATTAGGAAAGACCTACGTGATCAATAGAAGGAACAAGGCCACACAAGTACGTCTCGAAGCACGATGAAAATTGCACATGCTGTGGTGCTCAGGGGACTTAATATTTTTCAGTGATTTTTTTTCACCCCATCCCTTGCCCTTGTTTACAGAGCAGTTGTTCTGTCTCAGGCAGCTTTATTGTGAAGTGTAATCGGATTTGTTCATTATCATATTTCACTCAAAAAAATCAGTTCTGTACATTTCCTAATGCTTTAGGTAATATGGATTATTTTTACTAAAGTTCTCTTTAGTTTCGTAAAGATTGGTTGATATTTTGAAGAGGCATTATGCAGTTTCAAAGAGAGGGTGCCTGCACTGGTGAGACAAGAGGGCAGCACTCTCTCACCCATCTCTCTTGTTTGAGACAGGAGGACCAAGGTCAGCAGCCAGGGTGTGGTGGACCATGGATTCCATGTGGGGAATCACAAGCCACAAGCTGACAGGTCACTCCCCCCAGATGTTCTGAGGGTGGATCTGAGATGACATGGGATAGATCTAAGCTCTGAAGTTGTCTCATGGCAAATTTTTTTCTCAGCAATTTTTAGAACTATGTCACTTTAGTGACAACTAAGAGACTGCTTTTTCTTTTATGTAATTATTTTCAATTTGCTGTTATGCACACAATACAATATCTTGTTTAAAAGTTTTCTCTTTTAATGTGAGGAAAACAAAACACTTGCTGTGAGGTGTACCGGGAGTCTTTTGTAGACAGTGTATTTAGCTCAGAGCAAATGAAAAAATAACTACTTGACTAGGTTAGCTTTGGGTGCCCTCAGGCTCTTTGAGATTAGTTTTAGATTCATATGCTATGGTCACTCATTGACCAAGCTGCTTCAACCCTTATACATATCCAACAAAGGATCATTTCCCTCAGGCATGGTTTTCTTTCAATCATATTTAGCAAAACTATTAAACACACTTGGGGCTTGCACTGAAGAGAGAAACAACTTCATATGTTCACAATTCCGAACAACTTTCTTCTTCAGGAAGTTGAAAAAAATTGGTTAGGCCTCAGTTTTTCAAGACTTTAGTTTGGTGCTCCCTAAAAAGGTTCTGTATAACTTCCCCTGTAATAAAATTACTCCTGCATTATTCCTAGTAATTTTTGTCAAAATTTTTAAAGTTGATGGAAAGATGCTTTTTTCCTGAGCAAACAGAAAATGAAGTATTTCCTACTTTTATTTCCAAGAGTGTTTGACAGTTGGTACAGTAGTGGGATGGGAAGTAAATGCTACATTGATTGCTTTTTATCTTTTTAAGAGCCCTTACTTGAGGGGCCAGGTTTTGTTTTTCAACAAATCCTCAAACCATAAGGTTTTCAGCTTTGATGTTTTCTCAAGAAGGCTCTTAACACACTTTTCCTCCTGTCCCCCCATAGGTTTAGAGCAGATGAGCATCCACGAGACTGGATGGAGTCTCCACAGAGAAAGGGTGTGGAGCAGAGTGGTTGGGTCCATCCAGCTCTGGCGTTTGGCTGTGCCAGGTTTCTGATCCCCCACAGAGTTTCCTTCATGTGCAGAGAGATAGTGGCTCCAGTTCAGGAAAATTCAACACAGGAAGGGTAAGTGTTCACACAAAAATGCTATATGTAGGACTTGTTACTGGACCCTAAATTTGGATTTGGGAGGCATTCCCACATGGCCCGTAAAGTTGGGTATGTTTGGTTCTTAACTGAGAAAGATTCACATTAAATGCTCTTTGTTAAACATGGATTTATAGGAAATACTCTTGATTTGAACAGTGTAGCTTTGAAAAGAGTAGAAATGCATGTGAGAAGGAGGTCTAGTGGGTTTTTTTGTGTGCCATGTGTGGGTGTATTTCCCTGTGTACAGAGTTATTGTTTGTGAGAGAATGGTGGGGAATTCTTTTTCCTCTCATGGTTATCTATTTTGGGTGGATGTCTATGAAAGAATTATCTCCCAAATTATCCAAGAAGTAAATTATGCTTCCCCTTCAAGATTTGTCTTAATACAAATGCTGTGCCTGACAGGTTTCACTTAGGAGTTCAGACTTACCACTGCACTTTGACGACTAAAAGCAGAAATCTCTGGTGACACTCCCTCTGCATAGCCTGGCTGGATTTTACTTGAACTCTCTTGGATCTTTTACACATGAAGGCACATGCACACATTCTCTCCTGCTGCCACCCCCTTCTTTCTCTGTTTGGACATCACCTGAACTGCTTAAAACTTTTGCCTTAATTTTAATTTCTTTTCTAAAAGTAGTGAAATTACTTAGATTTATATTAAATATGCCATCATAATTTATATCTGTAAGCTCTTCTATAGTCAGATTTAGAACTTTTACAGGTCTCTTAGTATGAACCACATTCATGTGAGAATTGGTTTTTTTTGTAATCAAACATCTTTGGTTACTGCAGGTATTTATGGTCTTGTGCACTGAGCTGTAAACATGAGAGTAAGAATTTCTTCTTTGAGGTGGGACCAAAATCGTGGATATCTGAACAGTTATTTAGTTCTACATTTTTTCCTTTTTCACAATTATCTTGATGTTCATCAAACTGTGAAAATTCAGAATGAGAGGTAAATTGCAGGCATAATTTTTGCTAAGTCTCACGAAAAATGCCCGCTCCAGTAGAGTAATATTAGGTTTCAAAACTCCTATTTCTGATTGTTTCCCATATTTTAAAATTAATATTGGGATTTAAAACAACAGGTGACCTTTTTTTAACTTCTTATCTTGCTTCAGGTAATGCCATTCTGGACCAAAGAGGGACTGAACCAAGTTTTCAGAAGTGTAACTACTTTTTGGATATTTCCCTCTCTCACTATGTCAGAGTAACCAAGTTGTTCCTTTGTCAAGGTTTGTTGAGCAGTTGCCTAAGATCACAGTGTATGTGTTAGAATAAGTGACTACAGTGCAGTTTTAAGGCCTCTAATTTTAGTCTTCTATTATTCCTCTTTACAATTGTGCATCTTGTCATCTTCAGTTATTAGAAATTCTAAATTTCAGCAGTGAAAATGCTAAACTATCTCTTCTAGTAGTTTTTCATTAATGTTTTGTGATTTAATATTTCATTGTGTGTAAAAGTCATGAGACATTATAGTGTGAAAAGTACTGTATAAGTTTTATTGTACTGTTTAGAGCACTTAAATCCTGATGATTTTACAGCAGTGAAAATTATTTTTCTTACAGATAAAATAGTTAGGGGGTTAGGTGGAAGTGAATACAGTTTGTGTGTTTGATCATGCAGAATATCAGAATTTTTGAACTCTATTTTCATTTGTTTCCTGTTAGAAAAACAGATTATTCAGAATTTCATCCTTTGAACTATAAATTAGGTCTTATTTTCTGGAATTTCCAAGGTAGGCATGGTCGGCTACAGCAAGCATATTGTCTCTGGAAGGCCTCCATATCTTCTGAAAATATTAAATGTTTTAGAGAGACTGAGAAGAAAACTCAAAGTGAAGGTAATGCCCTAATTGCTCCTTACATGTGCACCTGAAATAAGTAACTGGAAATGTCTTAAGGTTTGAATTTTTAAAGTGACAAAGCTTAGTTCTGCTTAGTGATGTGATGACCCTGTGACAGCATCTTTGCCTCCACATCACTGCACTCATTTTGTGTCTTCCAAGGAAGAAGACAGATCCTGGTGTCCTTTTTTTTCCCTCAGGTACAGTATAACAGGATTTAAATCACTGACAGGAGCTTCCTGATGATCCTTGTTCTTCCAGTTTGTAAACTGGTAACACTTCTACCCTGAAAAGCTTTTTATCTTTTTTCTTATGAAAAAAAAGGAAGATCCCTGGTCTCATATATGAAGAGGCTCTTGGTCTCCCCCAGCACCACCTGTGGTCAAGAGAGAAAGGAGCTCCTGCAGAAAATATCTGGGAGAACCTGCATTCAGATCCTGTTCTGTAGCATCTGCAAGAGGATCTTTCTCTCCACTCACTTCTGTCTAGAAACCAACTGACCTAGCCAGGTGCACAAGGCTGAGCTCTGTGAAGGTTCTGTTCATGTTTCATGATAGTTGACTTCAAAACTGTTGTTTAGTGAACTTTCCTCAGAAAAAAATATTGACCCACATTTCGTTTAAAACTTAACATGGAGATACTCAATGAATGTCTGTGTTGAACAGAGTCCAGGCAGAATTTTTCCCTTTGTGTTTGTGTGAAACAGGAATCTGAATTCAGTCACATCTGCACTTTGGACTTGTAGAAATTAGCACAAGGAATAATCCCATGTTATGGAGTAATTTTTGATGTTCCCTGTAATTAAAATAGTTCTGCATTACATTCAGGCAAAAACCATGCTTTGGCAGTGTGGTGAAACATTAGAGAAATTTCCTCAAATTAGTTACAGAAATTGAATGACAGGACAAATTAAGAAGAGGCAGGAGGGGGTGAAGTATTTTATTTTAAAAATACTCCATAAAGATAAACATGCAGTAAATTAGCAAGTGTGCCTTCTCAGTTATTCATGGCAACACTTTTGGAAAAAAACCGTGGGGTTGGTTTGTTTATTATTTGGCAGAATTTTCCAGTGTTTTGTCAGCTTCCCACAGGCTGCTGTGCATGGAGCTCCTTGGGAGGATCACCAGAAGGCTTTGAGGAAGCCTTCAGAAATTATGAACCAGACATGGAGGAGAATGACAGAGCAAGGCAACCAGCTCAAACTGGGCATCCCTTCTGCAAACCTTTCCACCCCAAAGGCAACATTTTGAGCAGTCACATGGATGGAGTGAGAAAATTATAGAGATCCATGGATCTACCTGCATACTGTCCTGGATACTTTAAAAGTTGCAGTTAAAAGTATAAGCCAAACTTCCTCTGCATTTACAGCAGGTGGTATTAATTTATGTCATTTAGATTAATAGCAGTTGTTGTTTAACAATAGCTGTTGATAAACTAGCATTGGTTTAACAGTATGCAAAAAACTGCATCTAAGCTTGGCAGGGGGGAAGCAGGGAAAGCAGCCAAGTGCTCCACCCAGATATAGATGTGTGTGTATGTTTATATATCTCTGTGTGTGTATATATATATATATATAAATTCTTTTGTCCACACACAGAAATGATAGCTTCAGTATGTTTATTGGGAGTAGCAAAAAACAGCTACTTGCAAATTCAGTGAGACAAGGAACACCAGATTGGATCTGTATTTTTTTTTTTTTTAAATGTTGCTTCCAACCACAATGTAAGTGTTGGGAAGGAGGGGGAAGCTTTTCTTTTTTGGAAATATATTGAGTTTTATTGCAATAAATACTTCTGGCTCAAAGACATCCCTAGTTAAACCTGGTAATCTGTGAGTAGAAGGGTATGTGCTGGCAGAAGAGAGCAGAGCTGTGAAAAGGATCTGTCCTTAGGACCTGTCTATCTTTTTTTTTCATAATAAAAGCAAGAGAAAAAAACAGTGTTATCAGTACACTTCTGCAAGTGAATTAGCTAGCACAGATTTGATAAAGCTTATAAACCCTCTAGAGCAATCGTGACAGTTTGCTGGCTTGGGCTTTGTCTGCTGCCAGTTACTCCTTGCTAGTGGCACTCTTTATTTATGCTTCAGTACCACGTTATCCTCTGGGCTTCAAACAGAAGGGACCTGTCTGTAAGTGTTTTGGTTGTGGTGTTAAAAAATAAGAGTGCAGCAAAACACATGCAACAGTGCCCAAGCTCCGTTTCAGCCAGTTTCCCTTCTCGTGGTCGCTTCCCCGTGACTGTTCCGTGCAGAGAGCGTGGCTGAGGTGGTGTATGTCTGCCTTCCACTAGAGAGTGTCACAGAGTTATTTCAATGAATGAAAAAAGCCAAATGGATGCATTATCTGCTTTGTTGTAGGTAAAATGCAAAGTGGTGTGACCTCAGGAACAGGAGATGGCTGTGCCTGCCTACATGTTTTCCATTTTCTAACCAGTGCCATTTATTCTTCAATCTGCAGCTAAAAATGTACACAATGCAGGAGGGGGCCACATTTTCATGCACTCCAGGGTTTTTTTTGTCCATTTGACAACGTGTACACCTTAATGTTATTGTAAATATACCATCTGACACCTTTTGCTCTCCTTTGTACTCAAATTAAATTTGTACTTCAAAATGGTAGCATAATTCTGGGGTTCATTATCACATGCGTATTCCTAGAACAAGGCATTGGCAAGCAGAATTTAGATTTTGGATCAGCCTATGTAAAATTCTACACATGGGAATCTTGGAAAAAAAGTTGCAGTCCATTAGCAAATTCTCATATCTGAACTGAAGATGTATATGCATAAGTAGAGAAATTGAAAAATGGTGTTAAGTAGTCATAAAGTCTCCAAAGGGAGATCTGGACAAGAAGCTACAGTAATAGCAGTAGATGGCTGTTATTATAAAAAGAAAAACTCAAAAGTGAGGACAAGAGTAACACTCCAAATGTATAAAGTAATTTCTTCAGCCTCTGAAATTTCACATGGAAATCCAAACACTGAAAGTATTGTTTTTCAGGTGAGTCATATCACTGAATAACACCTGTCCCTTTTTCTAAATGAAGGATTATCCATGAAGATACTTCATTTAAAATAATAAATTAAAAATCTGAGTATTTTGCTGACCACTGCAGTGCTTAAATTGGGGTTTAATCATCAAGGTCATTTTAGGTGAACTTTCCTGTCCCTGAATTCCAGAAAAATCTGAAATTCATTTGTTTTCTGATATAAAGGACTGATCTCTCCTTTCTTCCAGGTTTGTGGTGCATGGTCAACACCTGTGTTTGGTGTACACTGTTTTCATTCTGCTTTAGTGAATGTGACAACTCAGATGACGCCAGCTGGGACTGTTGGACATACAGATACCTCAGCAGGCACACCCTTATTCCCAGATGACTTCCAGGTTATAGGAAGAATTTTAAAGGCTCTGGAAAAGTCAAAGACAGAAGAAGCAGGGCCAGTCAGGCTCAAAAGCTTCACTTCCTTACCCTAAAGGGGTGAATTGGACCCGAGTTCCCCTCAGTGGTACCGGTGGATAACAGTCCACAGACAAAGGGGTCTCAAAGACCTGAGTGCAGGGCAATAAAAAGGGATTTCTCTTGAAAGTAAAACAGAGCAAGGAGTACAGTGTGAGCAATTATGCCAGGTCTTACTACAGTGAAATGAGCAGAAAGCCAGGCTTGTAATGGCAGTGAGAAACTGTAAGGTCCTGAGAGTTAAAGATTCTGAAATACATCTTGGTAAGGAATGTACTTATTTGTGAAAATCTCAGTCTTTGTTCTTAAAACTTCCAGTTTGGTTTATCTATTTAAATACCTCTGCATTTCCACCCTTCCCTAATGGAAAGAAGAAATACAAGTAATATAATAAAATCTATTTGATTTTGCTAAATGAGCTTGAGCTGCTACTGCATTGGAAACTTGAGTGTGTAAAATTGATTTGGGGGAATCATGTGTTGAGGCACAGGAAGGATTTTCCCATTATTGCCTGATATTCATTGCGAAATGAAGGGAAATGTATAGCTGTGGATAACTAAAACAACACCTGAAAGAATCCACTCACCCCCAACATGCAGGTTTTAAGTACAGAGGTGTGGATAATAATAAATAACAAAAAGAATGCCCATGTTGCTGACCTGCTCTTCCAGTGGCAGCAGGAGATGCAACTCCTCAGTCCAGCATTTGCTTCTCAAGCCACCCCACCTTCTAGGGTACCTACTAGTGAAGATTAAGTTTTAAGATTTGCCAATGTAGCATTTTTCTATAAAGAAATAGGAAAAGTCTATGGGTGAGCTTTGAAAAGAAAATATTTATGAAATTTCTTTACTCTGTTTACTAGAACACATTGGGGCATCAGCACAACCACAGTTACAGGAGGAGGGAGACGGGTTTTCTGTGGCTCAGCAGGAAGGTGTAACTATCTCTTTATCTCAGTTTACCCTTTATAGTTTGACTTGAAACCATCTTTTTTGATCTACATAGAGTGTTTAATTAATGTATGAGGGCTGTGTGACCCTTTGTAAGGAGTTTATGAAAGCAGATATATTTATTAATAACCAGGTGGCTGTTTTTCACTTTGTCTTCTCATAAATAGTACATTAAAGAAAAAAAAAAAGTGAGTAGAAATGTTTAGGACCTTTTTGATAAGAATTGATACCTCATTACTGAACTGCAGTAACTTTGAAGGATAGCTTATACAGCCATACTATGTGCACTTTATTGCATGAGGGATTTCTAACAGTCAACAGGAGTTCCTTCTTGATGACCTGAAGGGAGTGTGATCTAACTCTTTCAAGTTAATCATGAACCACAGAGCAAGCACTGAGTAAACCCATAGCATAAATTGAAAGGTCACAGCCTGTATTGAGAGAGCTTGTGGTATTTTCCTCTTAAAAGAGACATGACAATTCATTTTGATCTCTATCACAGAGGTACAGAGGGCTAAAGGGGAGACTGTGCTCAGTTGGAGCTCAGCAAAAGGGACTGGGAGCCTCACCATGTGTCCCTTGTGCCCTCACCACCCCTGTGCCCCTCACAGCAGAGGGAAAATGCAGTCTCAGGCTGTGTCACAGCTCTGTGTTCATCCCTTTTCTTTGGCTGCAATGCATTGAGTCCTTGATGGTTTGACTTTATTGTGCACCACAGTGGGTTTGAGGGGCACTCTGTGAGGAAAAGGCTGCAGAAATGTCTTTATTCTCCTTTAGATTTCTTAGGATACCTTTGGCTTTGCACTCAGTGAAACATGTATACGTGTGTCTTTGTCTGTCGTGCCTATAACTAATGGGGCAGTGGAAAACAGAGCACAGAAATATTAATTTACAAAATATATTAGAATTTGATCTACTAGAAGAATGTGTAAGTTAGCGAGGGTATTTCTGTGCCAGGATGAGATGGTCATCCAAAAATAATAGAATTTGTGTTTCAATATGAGAAAACTGTAAAGGTTTAAAACCAGAATATGTGTTTACCTGTTCTTTTTTTTCTTTTTTCCCTGAAATCTCTCTTCATGCCAGGCATTGCATATCCTCCAGCCATTAGAGCTACTAGTTTAAACAGGAATAGATATGTAGGAGCATATTCATGCTGTACACTCCAGGGCGGGTGAACACTAAATTTGCCTCCAAGTGCTTTAAATGTCAAATAAGATTAACCATCTGCTAACCCACCTAACAATTCACTAGAAGTTCTGCTCCCTGGCATAATAGACAAGGTAACCCCTTTGCTGCCTGGGAGTTGTCCAGCAGATGGTCAGCAAAAACAAACCAGTGTTGGATGATGGGACCGTTTTACATGCAGCAATAATGTTTTCCTGGATGAACAGCAAACATTGCCCAAAGAATCCCACAGAAGAATCACCCCGCGGTTTACAGAAGTTAATGGTCAGGCACTAATGTACTCACTCCTGTATTTAGATGGAGAAAAAAGTGATATACGTGTCTAAAGACCCGAAACGTTGCTAGCTTTGTTTCAGAAATAAAGGTAAGAGCAAACTATGGTAACTGAAATTTTGCTCAACAATTAAAAAAGAAGCAAAAAGAAGTGGGGGATATTCCTGTTTCCTTTCCTTCCAAGGAAGACTACTTTGAGTGCAGTACAGTTCTACTTGGTCCCTCAGCTTCAGGAGCTGAGCTGTAATTCCACATTTACAGCAGTAGCCAACAAGAGAAGGAAATGAACATCGCAAAAGGATGCAAATGACTGTAGAAGAATATTTGGAGAAGGAGTACCCTTTATAAATAAGCTTTGAAACCTTGACAGAGAAGTCAAATTAATTAGATTTTCGTGAGACAAAACAAAGAATATGTTTATTCAGAATTGTCTCAGAGCCCTGGGAGAAATTTGAATTGGAACCCATATTAAAAAAGCCATCTGGGAATATCTTGCAAAAGACGTCTATATATAAAGAAATGCTATTGTTGCCATTGGCCTTAGAAGGGTCTCGTTACACATGACCTTGAGATCTAGTTACCATCCTGGAAAAAAAGCAGTTATTACTGCCTACTTAAAATATAAGCAGGTGCCAGTAGTGTTTTCTTAACACAGTCTTTTATCTCAGCCCTTGACAACAGGTATATTTTTGAGAAGCATGAAAGCTTGAATTCAGAAAGAAAAAACTATCCAGACATTGACCAGGACAGCTGGATACTTTAAAATTGCAGGAAGGGGAGCCACATAGAAAAGTGGAGTTGCCAGCAGGCGGGGCTGGAGGTGGTTTAGGGCAGGGGAAGGTGAGGAGCCCTGGGCTGGGTGGGTCGTGCCCGAGGGCTCTGTGCCATGAGGGTCTGGGGGGGGCCGTGTTATTCAGCCAAATATTCCAACTCAGAGATTTCCCTCCCTGCATCCAAACAAAATGAAGTCAGCTTTGACTCTGCAAAATGTCGATGAATTCTTCAGAGTAAATCAGCCCTGTCAGTCTGATGCGGAACTGTCACTTACTTGTGACATAATATAATACGAAATGATATTGAACAACATGCGTTTGGCACTAAATTGTTAGCGGGTTTTAGCTTTGACAGCAGCAAGTTTATTGCTTTAATCCCAAGGTCTTTTAACCCTCTTTGACATAAATTGAGGTTGGCTTTTGTGAGAAAACTCCACTTCACTCTCTCTTCCTTTACCTAAAACTGCTTTTAACAATTTATGCTCATACATCAGACACTCATTTTGAGTGACAAAAAGAAAAAAGATCTATTAGAATAGAAGGAAAAAAGGGTCAATTTAGGTTAAGCAGTGTATGTCTCTTTTGGTAGGCATGTCACAGCTTTCTTCAGGTGAATGTGAATTTTAAGTTGTAATAATGTATTGCTGTAGCAAAATAAAACAAATCTGTGACAAGAAGAGAGAATAGGTATTACAGGAGAAAGGCTGGTAACCTGCACAAGACTATTCTGCCTTTTTTTGATGCAATTTAATTTATTGCTAAGATGGGTCCATTTTGAAACTTCTTTCATAAGATCAAAGGATTTTCTTTATGCAAACACTGTAGAGAGAGTACTTTAGTGAGGGTCATGTGCAGAAATGCAGATGTATGGAACAGATACTAGGTACACAGTTTTGCTGAATAGCTGGCTGATAGCGCATAATTTAATATTTCTCCTTTTTGAGACACCTTGTTTGGTTTGATAAGTAAGTACATGTTGTCATCAGTGCTCTGATAATCCTGTCACAGAAATGCATCATATAGGAACTCTAACATCAATAACACAGGACAGTTTTATCACCCTTGTTTTTCTACTCTCAATTACTGTATGATGCTCATAGTGTTGCTTTGAAATAATTTCTTTATTGCATTTAAAGCTCAGCTGAATCTGTCCTTGAACTGTTTAATAATAGAGAATGAACACATTCTTAGCATATTTGCAAATTATTTTTTATGTTTTCTTTGTTCCTTCTTAGAGTATATTATTGATATACCATCATTTTTACAGAAGAGAAAAGGAAAATATTAGACAAAAGAAAACTTATGTTTCTCTCCAACTGTGAGTGCTTTTAGTTTGTATAAGTTGCACTTTTTGTCTGTTCTAAAAACCATATTTTGCTGTTTCTCTTATTTTATCCATTTTTTTCTTATTTATGCTATTTTACTATTATTATCTATAACTTTGTCATAGCAATTCTGCTCCTGGCTAATGTTTGGGCAAATACACAAACAAGTTGTTCTATAAGCATAAAAAATTATCTGATCTGTGATCTATAGATTTGTGTCTTGTTTCCTTTGCAGTCCTCCCCATGGCAATAAACTCACTTCCTGCTTGGATTTTGGTGTCCCCTCCACTCCAACACCTTCAACTCCCTCTCTCCTTCCCATCTTCCTACTCTTCTACCATAAAATCCTCAGGTATCTAGAGCTGACTGCAATGCGCTGCTCCTGTTTGTGCTTATGTTCCTCACAGGCTGAAAGCAAAATTAATAAATAAACTTTACTGGATTTTTATGTTGGGAGCTGCATCCCCCAAATCAGGAAAATATGAAAATAAGGAAATCTTTCTAGACCTTCTATGACAGTGTTATTTTGCTTCCTAGTTATGCTTTATAGAAATTATAATAATCTCTCTATAGATCATAATCTATAACATTCTGTACCCTAAAGATATGTAGATTGCTATGTTATATCCCAAGTATATCTTTCTGTATGTTAAAAGCCAAAGTAGTATTAATTTGATGGTTGTCCACATTTTTCCAGCCTCATCATCTGACATTTTTCTTCATCCTTCTCCTTATGTGTCCTTTGGTTTGAAAGCAGGATATGCCAAGCTGCTGATGCAAATCCTGACTTCTCCAAAAACCAAGGGCAGTAATTTCATAATCAGGGTTTGGCCCTGCAGATTGGCTGCACCTGCAGGAGCAGAACAAAATGCTTCCACCAGGTGTTTCCCATTGATAGGTCCTGCTCCACCACAGTGCTCAGATTCTTTAAGCATTTGGTACTGGCAGCCCTTGTAGTTTCCCTCCTCCTGTTACAGCTGTAAGTATAAATTCCACAACGTTTCCAAATCCTGACAGAATGAAACTTGGGGAATTGGGAAAATGGGGTTAGTGTATGAATTGTGATCTTGTCCATGCAATAAAAAGCACTATCAGCGGGCATTCAGTAGCTGAACTACCCTCATGTTGTTTGTATTTTTATGGACACTGTTATAACAATAGTCAAGTATGATTTAACTTTAAAAGGGATGCTGTGGCATTGTTCAAGTCCAGAGCTGCCGTAATCTCTTGTGGTAAATCTTTTGGATTTTATCTAGCTTTTAAAGAGGAAGGTAACATGAAGAATTAGTAATAGAACACACAGAGCCTGCCTTTAAAATGACTTTCCAATCCATCCCGTTTATTTGGGTTTGCATGTATGCAAACTTTTCTGGGCCTGGTATTTTTGCTCTTTGTGTTCTCCTACGCTGCATCCAATAGGCATCCCTGATAAAATGCAGAGATCACCTTGGAACATAATTCCTACAAATACCTGTGTATACAATCCTGAGGTTTCTTTTGCTTATGCATTTCAGCAGCAAAATTTCATTCTAACTATTATGATTATTATTATTACAGACACATTTGCTTTTAAAAACTGATTTGAAATAATTAAGGTTACTCTTGTTATTAAACATTAAATGTATTCAAAATCAATATCTTGTTTTGATTCTAGATGCTCTTGTGGTGCAGAGCAGGAGATGGAGGATGTTTTGGCCATTGTCACTAATTCTGTATGAGGCCATGGCTGACTTGCTTAAATTTTCTCAATATTTTTGCTTATCTGTCATTTCCTGCCTTTTGTTTGGTTTATTTCGTTAATGTTTGTAAACTATTTTTGGATACTTACATGCAAAGTGCTGAATAAGTATTGCTATTTGTTGTTAGGTCTGAAAGTAGACATTTGCTATGACTGTCATAGAGGTAACACATTTAATGATTTTCAGGTTTTATAAATGATCCATGTTGATGGATATTTGGGGATAGCTGTGCAATTAAATAATTTAACTCTGCACAAAGAGGGTCTTGTGGCTAAAATGTTTAATGGGAGCCTCAGAAGTTTGACTATGCAGCACAGGACAGTGAAATTGCAAGTATAAAACGTACCCCAACTCCCCATTTCGCAGCATTCCTGTCTTAGAAAAAAGCTCTAAGCAAGAGCAAAAGATTCTTCATTCCTTCAAGGCATTCCCTGAGGGCTTGCCTGCCCTAAATAATTATACAGCCTTAAAACACTTGTCAGCCACCGCAGTCAGGACTGCTCCCTCTCCCGATTTTATTGGGAATCCTGCAATAGCTGCTGCCTGTCTTGGAGCCCGGCCTTTGGAGTCGTGACCCTGGGAGAGGCTCTGAGCCCTCCTTGCTAAATGGGTGGAAGTTTCAGGCTCCTTGTTAGCAAAAATTTGAAAATGTAGAATGAAAGGAATCCTGGTAGCAGGGGGAGAGGTCTGTGTCTGTTGCTGTGTGTCTGGACACAGTGCTAGATAGGGAACGTCACAAGAACCCTTCTTCTCACCTGCTTTGTACCTTGTCCATTGCTGGTCCAGCTACAGGAGCTGCTTCCCCTCAGTGTTCCCCATCCTGTGAGTCCTTCTGTGAGGGTGGGGGAGTTGGCATTGGGACCCAGCTGGTCCAGCTCTGCCCTGCTCTTGAAGGAGCTCCTGTTCCTTTATTCAGTGTGGTCCGTGCTACTACAAATGGGACCTAAGGTTGTATAGGAACTGTTATAGAAATCTGTGGTAACCAGTACAAGTAGCCATAACTCTACTTACCTTTATTCTCTGAGTATAATTAGGACTGGCTAATTTGGAGATATAACTGATAGACCGTCAGGACTGGATGCTGAATTATTCTAATTAAAATGTGTTTGTGGTTCAACTTTCCAGGTTAGAAGAGCTTCAAAAGGGGGAAAAATTCCCAACAAAACATTGCTCTTACCTTTTGGTAATGGTTTGGTCTTTGCTGGGTTTTGATTCCTCTTCTTCCAACTTCTCCACCATAACTGCCTTGCTCAGGAAGAGAAATACAAAAGGCCAATGAAACAAAGAACTTAATTGTTCTGCTATTTTCTCTTACTGGGTAGCCTTTTGCTTCTGTATCTCTGAGGTTAAGGAGTGAGAATTATGTCTGAAATTTAATTTAAACCTATCCTTCTCTTTGTATTTCCTTCTCCTCCCTTAGCTGCTTGTCTGAACTGGAAAATTGCTCCAGTGTTACTGATAGGAAGGTTATGGAGTGCTGCTTTGATTTTTGGTTTTAGGGAATTATTTTACCTGATATTTATCCTGGAATTTTATTCCATATGCTATTTAGGCTGGAAACTAAGGCTTGTTTCCCTAGGCAAGTTCAATTAGGTAGACAGCAAAAATTTATAAAATTGATAAATGTCATTTCTAACCAGAGGATCTTGGGGAGGGTGAGGAAGTGAGGGGCAGTGATTGTTGCTTTTATTCCTAATCCAGGAATAATTAATAATTTTATTCCTAATCCTATTTTTTTAAAAGAAAAGCTTCAGATTACAAAAGTAATTGATCCAGTTTGTTAATTCCAAACAAAAAGTGAAAAAATCCTGTAAGGTCTCCGCTCCCCCTGTCTTTGGTTGTACAGTTATGAATAGACCTGACTCCAAATGGACAACATTGTTCCCCCTCAGAGTGGGAATTTACTTGGTGCATGGGTGATTTGGATGCATCTCATTTTTCCTTTTGTTAATAAAATAAAAAGAACAAAGTTCACTTAGGAATGCCCTGTGTTTCATCTAGAGGAACTCAGTCACTAGCACGATGTCATAATCAGCAAACAATATCAGAGCTGAAAACCAACAAAAAGGCAGCATGAAAAAAGGTGACAAGAGAGGAGGAGACAGAAGTATTAAAAAGTATTGTAGATAAAGAACTGTTGACTGCTACTCTTGTAAATATTTCAAAATATAGATCCAATGTCTTATGGGTCACTAAAACTACTGTAAATACACCAGCTGAATCCCAAATACATCATTCTCAATCCCAGCAAAGACAAAACAAGGCAGCTATAATATCCCCTTCATCATCCCTTGCAGACTTGGGTTTAGCTGCACAGCAAAATGACTGGAGCTTACATAGGAAAAATTCAAACATAGGAAAGGAAAAGAAACCTGAGCCTGTCCTAGTGTCCAATTTTCAATGGTGTGTAGAGTGTAGTATAGCAGGAGGGCCCTGGGAGCTTGAACTTCTCTTTATTTGTTCCTGGTTCAGCTGTAAAAGCCAATCTAGTTTTCCTGAGTGTCTTGGACACTATCTTCCTGTCTTATTCTACCTGCAGATTCAGAAGAAATTATTCCTAAGGTCTGTACTAAATTTCTTTTAAAAGTCTTTTCACATTCATCCACAGAGGGTAGGCTCTCAAACACTGGTGGATCCCACCCTTTAGTGGGTCCAGTGAGTGGTTTGTGTAGTGCTGCACAGATGAAATAAAAGCGATGTCCCTTCTCTGGAAAGGAAGGACACTGTTGCTGGAATTTTATAGCCAGGACTAAGACTGTGCAGTAAGTTTGTGTCCCTGTATAATAAGTTAATAATTGTACTATTTTTTTTTATTATTATTATCAGGTTTTGCCTTCCATTATCTCTCTCTGATTTTATCTCTGAGTGTAAACATTTGCCTTAATTCAGGCTGGGTTCCAGAGGGATGCTGTTATACCCACTGGGCTGTGGTTGCCAACCTGAGCCATGTGTGGTTCTGGGAATGCTGTAAGTAAACAAGGGCTCCAATAGCACCAAAAAGAGCAAGGTTCAAAAAAATGTTATGAGGAACAAAATGACCCACAATGTTCTGGTGTCAGAAATCAGTTTCCCAGGTTGCAGTTAGGAGACAGAGGTTCTTGTGCTGCATGGGCTGAGCACCTTTCTCTTGCTCTCAAGATCTCTCTCGGAGATCTTTACTCAGCTCCTTCTGTGGGAACGAAGATGGTTCACAAAAGACTGATCAAATACAGCAAATAAAGCTCAAGAAAGTACAACTTCTTTCCTGGATTTCTCCTGCTTTCCTTGTCCCCTCTCCGAAAAGCCCAGTCTATAACCAACGTTAGCAACTTTAACAATTCTTGTCTCCCTGTGAAGGTCAAATGCTCACCAGTGCATCTGCTTAGAGTAGGTCAGTCCATCTTCCACAGTGATTGGCTCCAAATCCCAGAGATTTGGACATCTTGCCTTAAAGTCTCCACAGGAGAAACGCAGTTCATACTTACCTCTGCTGATTTTCCACCTTTCCTGACTAAGCACGGAATTTTCTATAGTTTCAGCCTTCAAGTTGAGCAAAGTGGTTCTGCCATCAGTCAGTTCCTATAGGGGAATGGAGGGGGAGGCAAGCATGGGCTGGGGAGGAGGGTAAGCAGAGAGGCTGTTGTCTTCTGTTTTCCTGCAGGGTTTGTCTAACAGCTAACCGGATTAATGAAACACCTGGCATAGATGCAATTAACTGTTTTGCTGTTGAGGCTGAAAACTACATAATGAAGAGGCTTTAAAAAAAAAAAAAATCACCACCAAAACTGAAGCAACAAAATCCCACAACTCTTTGACACAGTTCTGTCAAAAAAAGATCCTACTGCCCATCTATGATAATGTTTTATATCAAATAAACTGCAGGATTTCTCCATTCATATTGATAGATTCAGTAATGCTCTTTACAGAATTATTAGTGCCTTTGCAATACAAGGATTGGGCATAAGAAATACAAAGGAGTTTTACTGTTGCCAGCAAACACTTTCAGAGGGTAGAGACCCCGAGAGCTGCTTGGCAGGGCTGGTGATTAACACCACTGGTGCTGTGCAGTCTCTCTTGGTAATGCCCACCCTCATCCTGGTATATAAACACTGAGTGGATTACTGACTGCATTGCTGCTGATAGCTCCTTAATTTTGCTTTGAAAACCAATTCCAGGTAATGACAATCCTATAGCAAGAAATATTTGAGCACAGCTGGTTAATATTTTTTTTT